>NW_017259404.1:637250-639168 GCF_001594045.1 Atta colombica
TCTCTAACAAAAGAAATAAAGGCAACCAAATTAATTTAGTCAAATAAATAATTCTTTTTAGTGTAATAATTACATGTGTAATTGTTGAAACTATAACATTAATGTTATGTTACTTGAATCAGTTGAATCACTTCTGTGTTTTCGCAGATCTGTCACTTGGAAGATGGAGCGTACTTCGGCGAATTGGCTTTGCTGATGGAAGACGAGCGTTGGATCGCGAGCGTCATTGCCGCGGAAAATTGCGAGGTCCATATATTGTCGCGTGTCGACTTTCAAAATGCCCTGATGTCGTATCCCAATCTTCTGACGTATTTGCAAAATGTCATGCTCGAGCGTCTGGAGCAGACGCCGTTACTTGAGAAGATCCGCGAGTCAGATTCGCTGATGACGATGACCGGGAATGTCAATATCAGCAGTATAAAAATCAAGAAGAAGGACTAAGGCGAATGTTGTGAGTACGAGATATGTTTCTATTTTCTGTTTTCTTCTTTATTTATTTTAGTTTTCTTTATTATTATCTTAACTCTGCGTTCATTTTTTTATAACTTCTCAATATTTCATATTTTATTATACTATATAATTATTATATAATGGCAACATTTTATTGAGCTATTCAGTCAGAAATGATAATGGAATCGACGTCGGTTTCTGATTGAGTACAGAAAATAGGAAAACACAGGAAAATGTTTTTTTTCCAATTTTTGATAAGCTTTTTAATGTTATAAATCTAGATAAAATAAGTAATATCTTTTTATACGTGTCCATACACATTTCTTTCGTAAAAAGTAGAAAAGATGAAAAACAATTTTTTAATAAACAAAAGTTAAATATGTTAAGAGTACTTTATAATAATAATAAAAACATCTAAAATTTTTTTTATAAACGAAAAATTAATTAAAAATATTTTTGTATATCATTATTATATTTTTAAAATTATTTAATTTAAAAAAATGTTTCATATCTTTTCTAGTTTTGACAAAAAAAACTAATCGATTGGGTGTCACTCCTTAAAAATACGTATCAAAATATTAAAATAAATATATTAAGGATTACGGTTTCAATTACAACATATTAAAAGCGCAACGAAATCAGAGGAAGATTTTTTTTCCTATGTTTCCTTTTAAGGGTTAATCATTTATTTAACAATGAAAACTTCAACGAAATATTATAAAATTCTCTTATTATAACGATTAATAATCAATAATAATCGGAATTAATTCTTTAACGGACAGCGAATCTTGAAAGAGATTCACTGCATAAAATTGTATTTAATTTAGCTAATTCGACCAAAACAGAGTTCATATCTCTTCCCTTATTAGGCTCATCCTCGGCTTGATTAGAAGCGGCGAGCCTTTCGTTTTTGCGGGTTCTTGTACGATTGCTGGTACACAGACATGAGGCGCCAGTGTTCGGGATAGTCGGCATCCCGGCAGCCATTCACTACGCTGAACGGCGGTGCCAGAGTGTCGATGCAGAAAGTGCGCCTCGCAAAGGGAGTCTTCGGCCGCGGCACTGTCATCTTCATCGGTGGTAATCCGTTTCTGCACGGGACGTCGTCGCCCATCGTCGGCTTTTTTTCGAGACCGAGCGCGAAATCCGCGGACCGGATCAGTCTCGAATCCTTTCTTCGCCACTCGAATTCTGCTTTCATTTCGCCTTGGCAAGCCGTGCACTTATGTTCGGTGATGCGCAGCACGGAATTCGACCTCAACGGCTTCTCGTAACGCTGTTCACCACAGAGTTCTACGATCAAATTTGTTATTAATTGTTTATTTAATTTCTCGTTCATGCAGCGTTTAATTTCTCTATAAATAATACAATATATAAATATATAATTAAGTAAATAATAATATAGTATAAATTATTATTAAAAAAAATTAAATAAATAATATATAATATATTGTTAAATAAACAATAT
>NW_017259404.1:639505-644754 GCF_001594045.1 Atta colombica
ATGATTAATAGTATAGTTTTGATACAAAGCTATAATTAAATTATAGTTATAATTAAATTATATATAATAACAAAAACGACAGAAAGTGCGAAGTATATAAATAATATAAATTTCTAAAGAAGTTAAGTATTAATTAAGCGAATCGACTAACCGCATTTGAACATTCCTTGTCCTAAACTACTCTATACGTCTGATTGATTATCCTTTCTTTCCTGTGCTACATTATTCCTCACCGTTGTAGGAACGATCATAGCAGCCTCGATTCCTATCTTTCTCCGCTTCGTCCTGCTTCGCACAATCGCACTTGTTTTTCTCCTCGTTACGAGATAAAAGCTGGCGATTCTTCGGCACCGGAGTGTGTTGGATCATGGCAAAGATCGCCGGAGCTGAGCCACCCTCGGAACCGTCGATGTGAGTCGCTCTGCGAGGTTCATATACCGGGTCTATTGGCGTCTCCCAACAGATCGCCAAATCCATCCGAGTCTCCGGTTTCTTGCAGCCAAGCGCGGGTTCAAAGCGATTCTCTATTCTCGTTGCGAAATTTGCTCGATCCTGATTCCACTTCGCGTCCTGTTTGTAACTGGCCAAACAAGTGCGACATCCTTTCCTGAAGATGGAATCGTCCACTCGATCTGGGAGTGGCTGGGGCTGCAGATTCTCTGCGTGCAATCTTTTCGCCAAAACGAATTTGTCGATGCAGGCGGCAATCTCTAGAACAAAAAAATTCTTTTATGTTAGAGAATTATAAATTAGAGCTTATATAAATCATTATTAAGTATAAAGTAATTTATTAATATATTTCATTGCAATATTTATTTTTATAAAAATAAAAAAATAAATATTAAGTAAAAATCCCTTCTATGTACAATTTTAACATAATAATTAACGTAATAATAACATAATAATTAAACAATATATTAAAACAACATATTAAAACAATATACTAAAGTAATAAAATTGATGAGGAATATTTTAATAAAAAAAATTACAATAATTAATAAGATTTATATTTTTCAACATCTGAATGATATATTTTACTTTGTAAAGTAAAGAAATAAATTGCAAATTTAAGTAGTTTTTCAAAAATAAAGTCTTTGATTTCTGAAATTTTAAGATAATAAAATTTTTTAACCTTATATTCTTTTTCAACCTCTCAAAATACTTCACCACATTCAGATACTAAGATAGAAACTTTGTAAGATGAATTAATTAATAATGTTTAATTAATAATGTTAAATAATTATTTACATATATTTATTTTTAATTTATGAATTAATTTTTAAATAATAATTCTAAGCATTGCTGTAGATACAAAGAAACTTTGAGTCTATCGATGTTATGTTAAATCTTCTTCGATGGTCCTCCAAGAAAAAGAAAGAAAAGAAGAAAAAATTATCATACCATTCTTCCGTTCTTCTTCCTCGAAGGTCCGGGACTTGAAACATTCAGACGAGTGTTTTTCCGGAGAGAAGGTTGTCTGCTTTTCCAAGACATGCTGGGATCGGTAATGATCACAAGGGTTGTCGTTCTTATAACGGACGATCGATTTAGCGCGACAGCGAGCACAATGTTCGCGCAATTCCATATTCGCTCGCCAGCTGACTACTTGCCGCTTACTTATCACTTTACATAACGGACACGCGATTCATTATTAATGAATAGTTAAGAGGAACGAAGACGCGTCTCCGAGAAATATCTTTCAGTGGGAGAAGCTTGGAGGGAATCGCTGCTTGCTGCCGTTCTCCATTTTTGATCAAATCCGGAGAATATCTGAACACCACCATAGGAATGTCTCGATCGTGAAATACTTTTCTCCCACTCTCGACACCGGTTTCCCTGGCAACATGATAATTCGATAGCGAACTCGCTACAAATGCTTACAAATGCTTACGCATATCTATTGTGTAACCCATATTATGGTAACCCATATTAGTATTGTCATTATTATATTCTACTCTAATGTTTTGATCTCCTCTCTATGAGATGAGACTATCTTGATTTCGAACTCGGTCTCCGACTAATTTCGAAATTCTCGACTGATCACATCTTGGTCTTGGTCTTGAGTTCAGAGTAGTTGGTCTTGAATCGAAAATTTTTTTACGAATTATATTTTTACTACGGACAAATAAATTTCAATAAGCATTTGTTATTCACCGAAATACTCGAAGTTCGGCAACCTAGGTATCGATATAACTTTTTTTCTACAGTGGAAATGTGAAAAGTGAAAATTTTTATGAACGTATACACATATACAATAAATTTTCATGTTTCCATCCTAAGAAAAAGTTACATGATCGATATCCTAGCGCTTAAAAACAACTGATATTCGCGAACTTCTCCGTTTAGTAGATTAGATTAGTAGAAGGTGTGAGGATTGGCCCAGATTTTTAGTACGTGCGCGCGCGCGCATGTGTGTGTGTGTGTGTGTGTGTGTGTGTGTGTGTGTGTGTGTGTGTGTGGGTGGTGTGTGGAACACAATAAAAAAAATTTGATGTTCTGTACATCTAAGCGAATAGATTTAACGTAAAAATAATAATTCCAACACGGTATAATGCGATATAACATATATTATAAGCATATTTATAATATCAAAGTAGAGATTGTGATATACGTTAGTTTTAATTTAAATTATAAAAGACTCTAGAGAAGGTAAGGAGAGGAGGGGGGAATTAATAAATTATTATATAAAAAGAGAAAAATGCTTTTTAAATTTTTATTACGTTTACTACGCTTTTTTTTATTACGCTTACTAAATTTTTATTAAATTTTTATTACTTAATTACTTTTTTTTTATCATTCAAGTTTTGCAGAAATAAAAAAAAGAAGTACTTTAACATAATAATTTTGTCCATCTAGATTGCAAAAATATTACAATGTGAGCCGGCCACTCCCCGGTATCATAAAATTCACACTCCTGTCTCACATGAAAGTATCCGTTAATATTGACACGCTAATCCGAGTCTGAAGTTTCTTTAACTCAGATGCAAGCAATAAAATCGCAACATTGGGCTTTCCAACACGGGCGGACACAGACGAGGTACAACTCGCGAACGGCCAGACAGTCATGTTACCCGAACGTATGAGCATGCTTGTCGAAATTGGCGATCGCGTGTATTTGGCATAATGCTGACATTAAAAAACGCCGTTCTTATTGGCATTGATTTATAGGCAAAACTTGGCTACAGTCCCATAGCCAAGTACACTATCGTTGAATCTTCATCAATATCTTAGATTCAATCTTCAAGATGTTCTTGAAGATGTCTTAAAATAATTAATTACGCATGTATATTATACGACACTGAAGACCCGATGACCCGATAAGAATCGAAACGTTTGTATATTACATCTATTAGATTTCGATGAATTTTAATCGTTAACAACATCTGATTTGCGATTCGTAGTCTTGTATTAGAATTTTTTACTTGAGTCTTGGTTTTATATTATTGTTTTAATTTTAATAACTTTTCAATAATCAACGAGCGTCTATCAAAATTCTTCGACGTCACTCAGAGTCATTACCTTGATAATATCAACATTATCGAAGTTAAATTCCCTATTTTATTTTTAATAACTTTGTAACATGCGACTGCTACAAAGATGCTTTCGAAGATTATTCGGTGTGACGACCTTCATATGAGAGGATTAAGGTCATCGGAGATAAATTGTATTTTAATAACTTTAATTTTATATTTTAATACTTATATTATTATTATAATTTTAATACTTTTTAATACTTACATTATAATTTTAATACTTTTTAAAAATGCACGAGCGCCTGCCAAAATGCTTCGATGGTCACTCAGGATCTTGACAATATATGTCAAGGAGTTGAAATCCCTATTTCATTTTTAATACGAGTATATTCTCTTTATATAAAAAAGATACTAAACACTTTAAAAGCATGATATTAACACATAAATTTATCTTTTTGAAAGAGATAAAAAAGCGCTACAAATATATGTTAGACGAGGAAAAATTTTATTAAACTGAAAAGAATTTATAAGAAAATATTAAACACTATAAAATATGTGATATCAGTACAAAATTTATCCTTTTAAGAAAGGGTAGAAAAAGGCGCTAAAAATGCGTATTCTTCGTTATTTCGAAAAAAAATGTGTACTTAATTGATTATGAGAAATTACAAACTAACAAAAAACTAATAAATAAAGTTTTTTATAGACCTTTAATTGAAACAATTTAGAAAGAATATAAATGATAATATAAAGTACATACAAGCAATAGGAGTCAACGCTGATAATTAGCACAATTTTTCTTAATATTAAATATAAATCTTGATCTTGAATGTTTCCACTCATGGTTTGAATCATCAGCAACCTTTCTCCTTAATGATTGGAATATTGTATGTCACAAAATAATATCTCCAATGATTTTTCTCTCAAAAAATTGAACTGTTAACTGTTGTGAGGTAAGTCACATACTCACAAAGTTAGAAAGCTGAGTGGCAGTGAGAACTCAAGCTAAAATTATATAAATGATTAAATTATCGTATGTATAAAATTGAAAATTAATAATTATCTCACCTCACATAGTCGATGCTTCTACACTGAACAATAAATATCATATATCGTATGCAACATTTTGTACATCGTTAATATGTCAAAATTTTTAAATAATAACTTAGAGAACATTACATTTCTGAATCAACGTACAGACAACTTTATTGTAGCTGTGATAACATTCCTAGGGCTTACGCGTTGAAATGCATAAATTAAATTATCCATTCAAAATCATCATATCTTCTTTAGGTAGAACATTATATAATTTGGCAGCGTTCTTATATAGTTTGATTGTCAAAAATACACCTAAAGCTTCTAGCAATATCGAGAAATAATTTTGAATTAGTTCAGAAATTAAAAAACATTAAAATTAATCATGGTTTTAGTTTGGTGTCATTGGATATAATATTTTACTAACATTCCAAATCTAGCATTAAACACTAGACTCTTTTTAATAGAGACTTTTTAATGAGACTTTATTTGCAAGAATTGCAATTTACCGAAAAATGAATTTCTCAAAGCTGTTCGCTTAGTATTGGATTCAACTTATTTTACTTTTGACAATTAATTTTATAAATGAACTTTTGAAACGCCTATGAGTTCACCGCTTGCTCAGATTGTTGCTAATTTAGTTATGATGGATTTGGAGAATTAGGTGTTGAGCAATATTCAATATCATATATCATTTTATTATAGATATGTGGACGATATATAGATTATTATATATATATA
>NW_017259404.1:644854-679362 GCF_001594045.1 Atta colombica
TCTATCCAAAATTACAATTCACTTTGAAAGTGGGTGATAATTTAATTGTTTGGACACAATTATATAATTTAAATAACTCATTGATATTTGATTGATATCAAAAACCAATGTTTTCGGAAAGATTTTTGAATTTTTTGACTCAGCAGTCAAAACAATTATCCATTAGATTTTACATTCAATACTATTAATGCAAGAGTTAAAACATTAATAAATAAATTGAATTCTTGTTCAACTAAAAGATCAAATAACAACTTACCTTTTAAAGAATGAATTAAATGATTTTCCATATCGTATTTAGAAGAGATATCGAATAAATTCAAGAATATAACTAATGAGGAGTTTGTCAAAGTTTCTTTTTTTAGTTTCTTTTTTTTTAAACAAGTTGAATCAATTTATTAAGGAATTAAGTTCATAATATAAAGATTCTTTATAAATAATGAATTAAAAAGAAATGTAGTTGAAATGTAGAAGAAATGTCTACAAGATCAAAATTCGTGATAGCGATGCTTCTTATGTAGAACAAACAGTGAGAAAATTACAAACTTTCTGAACACCGAAAGCATAGTTAAACATCCACTCATTTGGTGATTACAGAACATAGGTTGCAAAATAATCATGACTTTGATTGGTAAAATATTAGAGATTCTGGATGTAGAGAATTATTATAACAAATGGTTGATATATATCGGAAATGATGTACATTAATGTACATTAATCAACAGACTAATGGGCTAAATTTACAACATAATATTACTTTAAATCATGCTTACATTGAGATTCTCAATAAAGTAAAGTTTGTTCATAATACAATACATGTACAATACGTAAGCTATAATTTGTTTGTCTTCAAATTGACCGCTATGTTACTTGTTTAGCAATTATTATTCAACCGACTGTTAAAATGACAAGACACAAATTGTTCTCTCAATTATTATTTTAAAATTTTGACGATAATTTTTAATACATTAACAATGTACAAAATGTTGCATACGATATATTTATTGTTCAGTGTAGAGGCATCGATTGTGTGGTGATTATTAATTTTCAATTTTATATATATGATAATTTAATCACTTATATAATTTTATAAGTTCTCACTTGCCACTCAGTTTTCTAACTTTGTGACTTACTCACAACAGTTAACAGTTCAATTTTTTGAGAAGAAAAACGTTGGAGATATTACTTTGTGATGCAATATTCCAACCGGTGCGTTAAGGAGAAAGATTGCTGATGAAAACTCAAATTATGAAGAAATTCATTCACTGACTTCAAAATCATTCATATATTTAATGTTAACCCGTTCCCATTACTCGTTATTCACTTGCAAAACTCGTTATTGTTATTGTTACTTAAAATATAACGAGTCATTATTTTTTCGTTACTTTTTTTTTCTTGACTCTAATAGAATATTATGTACAGATTTTTGCGGTAAATGTAAAAAAGATGTCAAAATTCTATTTTTTAGTAGAGAAAAAGAGCTAAAAAGATACATGCTTATAGTAAACATTGTGCGTTATTTTCATGAATGAAAAAGATGCTGTCACATAATATATACTACATTTTTTGTAATTTTTACTTAAATAAATTTATTTTTCATATTAATTTTAATAAGATATCTTTAAATTATATGTTTAACTCTTAATACATATACAATTTTCTTTTACTGTGCATGATGGATTATGTGTAATTAATTTCTATAATTTTTCCAAATATATAAAAATTATGAATAGATTCTTATATACTATATTTTAACATCTTTAAAAAACATTTATGAAGTTGTACATTTAAAAAGGAGAAAAGGATAGAAAGAATTATTTAGCCAGATATTCGAAGCAATATTTCGAAGAAAAGAAACAAGATACGAATGACTCATCGTGAATATTCTAAGGATAAAATGATATTATAATAAAAAAATACTATTGTTTGTAATCTGCATTATAAACATATATTTAATTGGTAAGATATGACACAGAAAAAATTTTATTTTAAGAAATTAAATATATTGTAAAGATTATATCTGAATTAGTCTATACGTGTAAACTGTGAATACAATGAAAAAAAGGTGTGATCGCGTGATTTAGACAGCCAATCAGACTAATGTTTTATCTCTGTTTTCTAGGGTTATTAGTATACGATTATATTAGTACACAACTAAACTTTTACATAGTTAGAAATAAAGTAACGAGTAAAAATAAAATCGTTACCGTTACTCCAAAAATGTAATTACGTTACCATGAACATTACAGAAGAAAATATAACGTCGTTACCTATTCGTTACCGAAAAAAGTAACTTGTAACGATGTTACAAATAACGCGTTACTTGCCAACTCTGATATTTTCCAATACAGAGTATGTTTTTTAAATTATTACAATAATTATTTAAAAAATCGATTTCTTCGAAATTATCGGTCAATTATCGGCTGAAAAGATCGTATTGTTTTTTTTTTGTTCAAGAACAGTCTGTAAAAGGCATATTAAAGTCCCCGACGTTATCTAATTCTCCTTGTTAGACATCCAATTAGAACGTTATTATTATACGAAAATTTATGTGTACCTATATGAGAGGTTGATACGTATGTAGTGATGTATCGGTGATACGTAAATCGTCTGTGCGTAAGTGCTATTTACAATATGACTATTCGTCTTTACGATTCTCTTAAAATTATATAGTGAAAAAAAATTTTAATTTGAATAGATGCTATAATCGATTAAATGTAGAAACAGAGAATTAAGGATTTATATATATTTTCAAAATGATAACAAAATCGTGAGAAAATTATAGATCATTCTAAATCATGTTTGAATATAATACGAAGGTGATACTATGTGGATAATAAATTATTTTAATAAATAGTATCTTTTAAATCTATGCTTTAATAAATATGGAAATGCATTATATACAATGAATGAAAAAACTCAATTTTTTAATATAAGTACATTATGTATTTAAGATTATTTATGTAGAGTTACATTGCGATGCATAAACTGGTCCAGTACATAAACAAAATATTTATTTTATTTGTACTTTTTATAATTAATCAGTGAATCGTAATTAAACTTTGCATAAATTATTTTATATGAATATTTAAAGTACTTATAAAAAGAAAATGTAAATTTCTTTATTATTTAAAAAATTTTAATTTTTAACAATAAAAATAATAACAATTAAAATAATCTACAAAAATGTTATTAAAAAAAATATAATCTTATTTACACAATTTTCATATGTATATATATTTTTGTATATATATTTTATTTGAAATGGAAATATTAAACATACTTTCAAATTTAAATTTCTTTGCAGAGACTGTATGTATAATACATTCTTAAATTGTACACTTAACATCTTTTAGACACCTCTTCACCTAAAAAAAAAAAAATAATGTAACAAAAATATATTCAAAAATATATTTAAAAAAATATGTCCCCCTCAAAATCGTTTCATTTTTATCTGAAATATATTTTTCCATATCGTTTCTAAATAATTTGCAACAGTTAAAACGAGATATTTTATATATGTATATACATATGTATACAAGAATAATTAATTTCAATTATGTGAAATAATCACACATTGTGAACTATAAGTTATAACACTTCACTTCATTATCGAGTGGAATATTTTCGTTTCCCGGTAATAAACGTCGCCTTATTACGATACATTTACAATCGCTTTTCAATTTACCGTCGCTCATGATAGAAGCCTCCAACGATCTTCGCATGTTTCGCGATTAAACCAATAAAACGATACAAGCTCTGAGCAATCTCGGTTGTGCTACTGAATATTGGGATGATTGACTTGTTTTTCTAGTTGCACAAAAACTCGGCGATACCCCTCGTAGATTACCCGCGTTATCGCGAATTTGATCAATTTCTTGCATCTCGCATTCGCGCATTTCACGATCGCACCCGCGAACGCAATGGAGAAGTCACAGACAATCTCCAAAAGAAAATCTCGCCTTACATATCGCGTCTACCGTTCCGTTCTTGTGCCTAGTGTGCAAAGCGAACCATCTATTGTATCAATGTTCTACGTTCCTCAAGCAAACTCCATCCCAATGTTTTGAATTCATTAAAACCAGAAACGCTGTGTGAACTGTTTCAGTACGAATCATCCTGTGAAAGATTGTACAAATTCTCGCGCGTGTCGGCAATAGTAAACATCACACGTTGTTACATTTCGATAATTCTGTTAAGCCTGTCGACATTAAACAACCATCGATATTAAACAAACGTCCGCACCCACAAGTAGCGAGAATGTAACCGCCGTCTCTACGCACTTGTTATCAAAAACCATCACACTGAGCTCCAAAATCTTACTCGCGACTGCACGCGTGAGAGTTTATTCGCCTCATAAACGTTTTTTGTCACCGTTTGCGCGCTTCTTGATCATGAATCCGTCTTTATCTCCGAATCGCTTGTTCAACGCCTACGCGTTTCGAGAATTAATCGCTCCGTTCTTCGTTTCTATTACCAGCATTAGCGAAATGCAGTCCGTCAGTCACGCTGCCCAAATTACGATTACTCCGGCATCTCGGATCTTATACTACGACCGTCCTTATACTTCGATCATTAATGAAATATTTATCAAATTGAATCAATACCGCGTACAATTGGAAACATGTCGCCGGACTCGAGCTTGCCGATCGTAATCCCATGAGTTCGTATCCGATCGACATCATAATCGATGCCAATCTATTCGGCATGCTCTCGACGGTGTTCAAAAAAGTTCCGAATATAAGCCTACCGCGACTCTCGGCTAGATTCTTTCTGGATCAATAGCTTCATTTCCGACTACTGAGTCAATTTCCGCACTTACGCATCACGGAGTTGTTCTTGAATCTTCGTTTTTGGGAAATTGAGAAATGTCTCAGAAAGTTCCTCAGAGCCCTGAGAGGCAAAGAGCACTTTAAAGCCACACATTCTCGTACACCGAAAAGACGCTATATTGTTCGACTACCATTTAAAAACGGATCATTTATCTCGATAGGTAAATCGTATTTTATTGCTGTTTCGAGTTTTCGCCGCTTGGAACAATGCTCAATTAACGCATCCGAGTACCGCGAATTTCTCACATGAAACACTTGGTCATATGATCAAAAATCCACTGACAGAAATTGTCAAACCAGAGCAAACTTATTATATTCCGCATCATGCTGTCTTATGTGACAGCAGTGCAATCACCCGCTTACGAGTGGGCTTCATGCCGCATATCAAACATCGTTGAACATCGTTGAACGATCATATGCTCATTGATCCTAAACTCACAGAGGGATTTTGTTCTAATGCACTGGCGCCAATACCGTGTTTACCGCCGATATCGCTAAAATGTATCGATAAATCTTAATTGACTCCTTAAACTATCAGCGCACTGTGTGCGCAACCTAATGGTGAACTAATCACGGATTACCGCCTTCTTACCGTTACCTACAGTATACAGCTGTCATTCCCTATTTAGCCTTTCGGGTCTTAGAACAATTCGTAGACGATGAAGGTGTCGGATCCGCTTGCGCTTCTCGTTTTACGTCATCAGACATATGATGATGATTGCGCTTTTGGCGCAGACGACCAGATTCTTGCAAACATGCGATCAATTGATACTAAAGAAAGGAGATTTTTGTCTTTGAAAATGAGCGACCAATGCCACCGCTCTATTGTCTGAGTTCGATGGTTTAACCACTCATAAGATTCTTCAAGACGACGAGCATCTTAAGATCTTAGGAATACTCTGGAATCTTAAGCTAGATATCTTTCAATTTCGCGTGACCATATCATCCAAACAAATCAAACGAGCCCTTTTGTCGACTATCGTCAAGTTTTTCGATCCTTTAGATGGACTATTCAGAATCTCCAGTATGTACATTGCACGCTACACCAACATGGGATCTCGCGTCGCGTTATTCTTCATGACCAAAATTGCTACGAACTATTACCGCTCTGTACTATTCTCTGTATCGTTTTCTAAATCGCTTTCGACGCTCTAAAAAACCTGCGAATACCGCGACTTTACTCCCCGAAGAAATTCAGAACGCTAAATGCTATTGGCTCAAAACCATGCTGTCAAACATGTTTCCTAATGAGAACGCTCTAAAACATAAGCGCCTGGTATCGAAGAACAGCCCGATCTTTGTTCTCAATCCTTATATGGACGAGGATGGACTTATTCGTATTCGAGGAAGACTCCGCCGAGTTTGCCTCCCAGGAGCGACGAGGAATCCCATCGTCTTACACCCGCTGTTAGTACTCATCCAGCACCATCATCTTCGAACGTTGCATGCCGGTTCTCAATTAATCGCGTTATTGCGGCACGAATTTTGGATTCTCCGGGCCGCGCCACCGTTCGATCCATTCTTTATTCGTTCTTTAAGTGCATACCATGCACTTAAGCCGAATGCCCGTCGAATGGGCGACTTCTCGGCGAGAATCACCCTCACCGCTCGCGCCTTTATCCATACCAGTGTTGATTACGCAGGACCGATCGCTGTCCGAACGAGTCCCGGTCAAGTTCATCGCATAAGGCTTATATCGCTTTATTCGTATGCCTCTAGACTAAAGCTCTATACTTAGAGCTCGTCAGCGATTATACTTTTCTTACCTTTATCGCGTATCAACGATTTGTTTCTCGCTGAGGACTACCGACGCCGATCGCGAATTGTCCAATGCACATGCAAAAACAATTCGCGATCCTAACTTCCAAAACCGATTTGCTCGACGGAACTGCGTTTCTTACTCCCTGCGTCGCCGCACTTCGGTGACCTGTGAGAAGCCGGCGTTAAAAATGTTAAGCATTATTTAAAACGATCCACACACTAACTTTTGAAGAGATGTCCACGCTCCTCTGTCGGATCGAGGCGTGCCTTATTTTATTATAATAATAAAATCGCTCCCGTTTCCGATAATCTCGACGATTATCACGCTCTGACCATCGGCCATTTTTTGGAACTTCTCTTATCGTTTCCGCCAAACCAAGCGTGCTTGATTTAAATGAAAATAGACTTTCGCGTTAGCAAATGGTTCAACGAATAATTAAAATTTTTGGAGGTCTTGGTCCGATGATTGCATACTCTTCAACAACACCCAAAATGGCGCGTTGTCCAGCGATTGGCCAAAGTCGGTTAAATCGTTTTTGTGCCCTCTGGCTCTACCGAGCCAATGGGAACTTGATCGGATCACGCGTGTCATTCCGGTGATGATGAATTAACTTGCGTTATAAAAAAGGCGTGTAAAAAAGGTACTCGTTTCGAGTACAGGCAACCAATTGTAAAACTTTGTCTTCTACCCGTCACGCTCAATAAAAGAGTAAAAATTCCGTCACAGCGGGCGAAGTTTCCATTGAACGTACCTGATGTTACCGGTATCGCGAACCATAAGTTTCGATTGTATTGTGTTCCGATCTTTGTATTCTAGTAGTAATACTGCGGGAGTAGCATTCTAACTCCAAAGGAAATACGAGGGAATACAAGGAATTCTTCGGTATGACGTCATGCGGAGTAGCAGTAAGACATCACAGATTTTGGGAACTGCAGTCACGTACAAGACAACAAAAAACATCACAAAAAAGAGAATATTGCCATGAACAAAAACAATATAAAAAACAAATGTTGTAAAACGAAAAGTATTACAAAGATTATTCGCTGATATATGCTCCAATCGTTTTTCAGTCAAGATATGGCGTAATGTAATTTTTCTATAAACAACATTTATTAATTATTTTAAATAAATACGACCAAGTTTCATAATTAATCGATTGAATGTCAACATCTAATTGCTATCAACATCAATGATATGAAACGCAATGTCTCTCTCCCTTAAAAGAGCCTCGATCGTTTATCCTTTTTTTTGAGAGGGAACATGACAATCGAACATGTTTTTACAATATGTTTCAAGGTTAGTAGAAGTGTAAATGTAAATGAAGCTGAATAGAATTGTATTTTTATAAATTAATAATTAATAATAATTTTTATGAGAATGAAGCTTTTTTTTGAAGCATACTTTGAAAATAAGCGCATAATGCTCTACTCTGAAAAGAGGGAGTTACAGACGAAAATAAATTCAGTTTAGAAATGCGCCAAATTATACGTTGAAATCTATAAGAGCCAACTCTTACTGTTAATAAATATGGATTGAGATTTCAGTTAAGTAGAGCGCAATCTATTGAAGCGATCCTATCAAATTGCTATCTTGAAGGAGTGTGGATAGAAGAATGCAATCATATTAAGCATCCACGACTCTCCACTGGATGCAGACAATTTCTAATCGCTACAATTGCACGAATCGAGAATACAAAGATTTTTCAATTAGAAAAACGATTTCTGCATTTTGGTAGTGATTACACGAGCACTAGCAAATAGTGGAAAGATCTTTTGTTTGGCGAAAGATCGAACAGCATTTGAAAATCGAATTTTAATTGGTGCGATAATTAACGCGGACTATATCGAGCAGCGACGATTTTTAGAAATCAGCAGTGCTCGAGCGAGTGAAGATACAATAGAAAGACACAATTTTATAAAAGTGAATTGTATAAAAGTGAACATGATATTTAATGACACAATTGACACAACTGTATAAAAGTGAACACGACATTTAATGGCGAATTTGCGACGGGTGATAAATGTGCCAATAAAAGTATTAATATAGGATTTTTTAATAGGGACGCTTGAAATTTGTTAGATCATAATAGCCATGTTGTTAAAGTGATATCTGTCAAATTTGTTGTGAATTGTTTAATAGTGTATGGCAACTCACTATGGAAAATCATAGTGTTGAGCAACGTGTGCAAATCATAAAATTTTATTATCAAAATTAGTGTTCCGTTCAAGAAACGTTCCGCATTACGTGATTTTTATCTTCGCCACAACCGCTCCTATCGAGTCGATTATTCGACGTTTGGTGGCCAAATTCGAGTCAACCGGTTCGATAAATAATCAGCCAATACGTCGCCGAAACGCAAAATCTGCTGAAAACATCGCTGCTGTGCGTAAGAGTGTACGGGAAAACCTGGCGGTCAATTTCTCGTTGTGCACAAGAACTTGGCCTTTCTGCGACTTCAACTTGGCGAATCTTGCGTTGAAACTTGGGTCTGCACCCCTATAAAATTCAACTGACCCAGGAATTTAAGGTAAACGATCATAGACAACGCCGTGTGTTCGCTGATTAGGTTCTGGAGCAATTGAAAGTTAACCCAAATTTCGCCAAACAAATCATCTTTAGCGATGAGGCCTATTTTTGGATGAATGGATATGTGAACAAGCAAAATTGTCGAATTTGGGACGATACCAATCTATGCGAGATACACCAGCTCCAAATGCATCCCGAGAAAGTCACTGTTTGGTGCAGATTTTGGTCTGGCGGAATCATCAGTTCATATTTCTTCCAAAACGAAGCGATCGTTGCCATAACCGAGCGCTACAGATCGATGATAAGCAACTTCTTGGCCTAAAATGGATGATATGGATATCGATAACATGTGGTTCCAACAGGAACCACCACGTGCCACACACCGCATGCTATGATGGACATTTTGCACGAGCGATTTGAGGGCATGGTTATCTCGCGCGGCGGCTACGTGAACTGGCCACCGAGATCGTGCGATTTAACGCCTTTAGACTTCTTCCTTTGGGGCTTAAATCGCAGGTCTATACGAATAAACCGCAAACAATTGATGCTCTCAAAGTCAACTTAACAAACGTCATCCAGCAAATTCAGCCAGATTTATGCGAGAAAGTGATCGAAAATTGAACCGCCCGAATATGTGTCACCAAGCGAAGCCGCGGCGGCATTCCATATTTTGAGCGACGTTATATTCCATACTTAATGCCATAAAATATTCTTTCAAATAAAAAAAAAAATTGAGTGGATATCTCACAACTTGTTTTATTTACATTTAAAAATCGAGCGTCCTTATTGAAAGACCCTTTACTAAAAACTATGAACTCTTTCAAACATCGAAAATCGTTGGTACGAGCGACACATCATCAAACATTGGCTCACGTTGGCTCTCTCGAGGAGTTTCAAGAACGTGACAATGGGTGTTGTCGCGAATCCTGAATCTTACAATAAACATCAATAAGTGTAATCTAATGCGCGTGGGATGTCGCTTCGAAGTGCCGCGAAAGATAATGACAAAGAGAGCGGTGATTAACGTGCTATCGATGGATAATGCATGCTTCGCGTGGTCACCGTTCTGTATCTAGCTGAAAGAAACGCGGATCGTGATCTTCCTACTCACACTATACGATGATACTGAATTTGCAAAATATAGAATTTCCTATAAGGTTAAAAAACGTAATGAAATTCGAACATGGACTCTTAACGAGTCCATTGATGTATACAGTATTGAAGGGTAGAAAACGCTAAATGTTCTTCCGATACGACTCGCTGACAGAAAGTAGAAACATGTGAATTTATTACATTTGTAAGATCCGTGAGACGACAATGTAAGTCAATTATGAATCAAGAATCTGTCCCGATTCATGAGCTCGCAATTGAGTAAACATCATGGTCAAAAGTACATTTGCGATAAGTATGATCAATAAAAGCAAATTCTTCTTTAAAAAGGAAAAAAAAATTAATATTATTTATTTTTATTTGCAGCTGTTTACATTATTTTCATTCCAACGAGAGATTGCAGTCACACATGGTAGATTGCTGATCGATAAACGACTGCGTTATCCGACTACCGAGCGACGACGATTGAGTTTTAACAACTATAATAGGAAGGAACGAGTATTTGTCGTTTACGCTGATCTAGAATGCTCCCTCGAGAATCTTCGAGAAAACTGATAACGATCAGGAAGCATCTATCAATGCGCACATATCAATATCATCATCAAATATTTCGCATAGGATACTACGTGCATAGGATATTACGTGCGCTGTTTGTATGACGATTCGCTATCAAAATATCGATTTCGTCGTGATCCGAATTGCGTTTTATGATTCGTCGAAAAACAGAGAAGTTTAGCACATTGGGTAAAAAAAATTTTAGCAGCTAATGTCTCCATGGAAACTTTGTCGAGCGAACAGTGGAAGACAGTTGCGCAGCGCGACGCATTGTCACATGTGTGAAAAGCTTTTCGCGCGATAATCGAGTAAGCGATCATTGCCATTTAATCGATTATTACAGGAGTCGCATTCAAATTGCAATTTAAATTATAAAAACTCATATTTTATTGTCAAAATTTTCTACAATTTATCAGGTTATGACTCACATTTTATTATTAAAGAAATAGCTGTAGCATATAAAGGCAATATAGATTTATTACTAATAACAAAGGAAAAATATATATATCATTTACAAAAAAATGTTAAAGATATCGCTGAAAGATCAGATTCGCCGAAAGATCATTCGCGAAATAACATAAAATTACAGTTCATCGATTCTTATAAATTTTTAAGTACCAGTCTCGATAAATTAGCATCTTTTCTCAATAAAAATGAATTTTCCTTCGAATTTTACAATGCGAATTTCAAAATTTGTCCGAAGAAGATTTCAAGTTATTGACACAAAAAAGGATATTTCCATACGAATGCATTGATTGCGCTGACAAGCTGCAGGACGCGTTTGTCACCGCGCGAATCATTCTACAGTTTCTTGACCAGTGACACTATATCCGAAAGCGATGCGCGTACGCCGTGAACGTTTGGCAACAGTTCTCTGTTCAAATCTTGGGTGAATATAGCGATCTATATTTAAAAACGGACGTATTGTTAGCCGACATATTTGAAAATTTTCGCGATAAATGTATTGAAAATTACGGTTTCGACCCTGCGTATTATTGTACTTTACCAGGTTTTATGGGACGCTATGCTGAAACATACACGCGTTTTGAATTGCTCACTGACATCAATATGGTGATGTTTATCGAGCATAGTATACGCGGCGGTCAATGTTCCAACAAACATGCGCCAGCTAATAACAAATGTATATAGTCGAAACCTTCTCTGAATTTGTACTTCGATGTTAATAATCTATACGGATGGGCGATGTGTCAACTGTTGCCAAATTTCGATGGGTCGATAATGTCTTGAACTTTGACATGATTGCTCAGGATTACGTTCTTGAGATCGATTTAGAATATCCGGAGCATTTGCACGACGAACCCGTTGACCTGCCATTCTGTCCAACACGTGATAAATCACCTGGCAAGCAGGCTAAATTTTTAGCGACTGTGTATGACAAAAACGTTACATTATCGCAACTTGCAGCAGTGCATGTGTCACGGTCTTCGTGTAACAAAGATTCATCGCGTATTGCAATTCGCACAATCACCATGGCTTCGCGATTAGAACTTAATACAAAATTTAGAACGCTTGCGATGAATGACTTTGAGAAAAATTTATTTAAGATAATGAATAATACAGTATTCGGCAAAACCAAGGAGAGTTACATGCGCCATCACATCAATGTAAAATTATTAACACAATGGGATGGACGATACGGTGCAGAGGCAATGATTGCGAAGCCGAATTTTCACAGCAGAATATGTATTTTCTGAAAATCTGAAAATCTAATGAAATTGAAATTCGTAAACTTGAGTTGAAGTTCAACAAACCGATCTATGTAGGAATGAGTATACTCAATATATCGAAGGTCTGTTTGTATGAATATCACTAAGAATGTATGTTACCGCTGTATCGCAAAAAATGTGAAATTATATACAGACACTGATAGTCTCATATATCGCATCGAGTGTGATGACGTTTATGAACAAATGAAGCGCGATATCATAGGTTCAATGAGTGATTATTCTATCGAGAATGTGTATGATATACCATTTGTGAACAAAAAAGTGCCAGGCTTAAAAAAGATGAAAATAATGGCGCAATATTGACTGAATTCATCGGACTCAGAGTTCGAAAATGTATACGTTGAGGATAGATGATAAAAAGGATACTAAAAGAGTGAAAAGCATAAAGAATAATGTCATAGCACGAATGATAACGTTCGATGATTACATGCGATTTGAACAAAGAGATGACTCGTCATCAATCGTTTATACAATCTAAAGTATGAGGTATATATCATATCCGAGTAAAAAATCGCTCTGAGTCCATGCGATGACAAACAATATGTATTGGACTCGACGGAGACATTATCGTGGGGACATTGGCGGATACCTTTGTAATATATATATGTATCAACATACTTATATTACTATTATGTTTTACATTTTTTATATTTTCATAGAGTATATATGTATTACTATTATTATGGTATATGTATTGTTATTTTCTTATGTATTATCTTAATTTGTACTTTGTATACGTTTTTCTGTTTTTTTATATTTTCATATAGTGCATGTTACTATTATGTTACTAATATGTTATTTCAAATTTTTGTGTTATCACACAGTGTAGTTTATGGTTTGTGATATCAACTATATATGGTCCTATATTATAATCCTATATTATCCTATATTACAACTATATATGGTTCTATATTACTATATTATATTGTTTATTTAAAAGCCTAAAGAGACATTATTCCTTCATATACCAATTATTGCGAAGAATGTTATTAAGGCTGCGATAATCTAAAGGCTTAGGACGCTCGCATGGAATGCAAAAAACCGGGTACGACTCCCGGCCGAGGTAATATTTTTCGCAATAAGAATTAATTATTTATAGATTTTTAATAAAAATGTCATTCAACATTTTTAAGATCGTTTTGAAGATGCGAATAAGTATAAAAAATTTGTTAAATTGCTAATCAATTTAACTCGATATTAATGCGGGAGTTAGCATTGCAAAACCGAAAAATCATTTTAGTGCACGTTTCTAAGAACTATATACGTAATATATAAATTCACACAAGAATCATACAAGCATTTAAGATCCAGTTAGTCTATTTAAGATTTTGATTTCTATAGTTTGTGTTATCACATATACGGTCCTATAATATATTATATTGTTTATAGAAACATTTTTCATGTAAAAACACTTGCTGCTGCTAGATCGAATAAGCAATTTAAAATAATAATAAAAGTAAATATAAATTTAAGTAATAAATTTAATGAATTTTCCACTGAATTCCAATTTCTGAACTTTACACTGAATAAGAATAAAATTTAGAAAAATTTTTCTATTTAAATGAGATTTTTCCTTTTTTTCATTTTTTAGTTAACTTTTTAATTTTTTGTGATAACACTTAAATTGAGCAAGGTAACGCAATTTTATCATAATATTTTGTATAATATTTTGAGGGAGAATAACTATTTTAGTTGGAAGAGAAAATGTCTTTGAATGAATTGTGATATAATAATTTCATTTAAGAGGAATTTAATCATTTGGATTGGAATAAGAAGATC
The DNA here is from genome assembly GCF_001594045.1 of Atta colombica. Classification (NCBI taxonomy): domain Eukaryota; kingdom Metazoa; phylum Arthropoda; class Insecta; order Hymenoptera; family Formicidae; genus Atta; species Atta colombica. The sequence continues at coordinate 659,164 of NW_017259404.1, forward strand.
CTTCAATAAGATATATACCTAGGTTTCATTTCATAAAAATTAAAGATAATATTAATGTTAGATAATATTAATATTAAAGATAATAATTGGATTAAGTAATAATAATAAAGATAGTCACTTTTGATTTTGATAGTAGAATTTAACTTGGCATCACAATTCTTTTAACAAATGATATATATCATTAGATTAATATTCATTATTTATTTAATTTGGCATGATATAAAAAAATAGGATTTTTTTGAGCTAGTTCTTGATATCAAATCTTTTAAAGGAATAGTACATATCATTAAAGTTAATATTATTTATATAATTTGGTATCTGAATTACATGGAATTTAATTTGGCGCTAATTTTGTTGATATTAAATCTTTTATACGAATGGTACATATTATTAGAGTCAAGTAAATAACAAGAGACAATATCATTTGTGTTTTACTTTTTAATTTGATAGAATTTAACTTGATTAAAAGTTAAAAGTTGTAGCATGTGGATTTTAATTTTCCATTTGATACATTAATTTTTTTCGAAGAGTAATGATTTTTGACAGAGAATTACTTGTAGATTGGATTAAGAAAACCTTCAATAAGAATATCTTTGAGGAAAAATTAAAACTACTATTAATTGAGTAGGATACTTAGTATTGTATACAAAGAACCGATTTCATCAATTTGATTAAGCTGGATCGATGATTAACTGTCAACCATAAGTGATCAATTCTACTAAACAGTAAACACAATTAGTCAGTTTCACGGTCAATTAAGTAATTGGCGTTGTCCTTCTAAATAAAAATATGAATTTTTCTTTCAAGAGTGAGATCCACATCTAGTGGCCTCAATCTGTAAATAAAAATTCCGCGAAAAGAAAGGCAATCTAACTATCTCTAGATTATCTATCCATTTTGTTGTTCAATACTTGCCGGTAACAGCATATAAATATGTATCCTCTATTGTACATATCATACAGTATAGTATCCACAAAATAACTCCTAGAGTGACTACAAAAATTATTTCTGAAAATCTTATAATAAATATTAAAACGTGTTTGTGTTTCGTGCAGCAAGAACTAATTTAGTTAAAATATGAGTCAACGACTCAGCAACTATGATAGAGACGTTAGAAAGTGTGCTAGCACCATTATTGATTATTGGATCATTTTGCAATTTAGGCAAAATATGTTCGAATATCCTCGTGGAGGCCGTCTACAACCTAGGACGTATCTCTCTTGCCTATATGCTTTGACCAATGGGGCGGTTTTACGTACTTCTTTTACTATTCATTACACATCATGCATTGGCAGAATAACAAAATAATTTTTAGTGACTTCTTGCTATTGATTCTCATTACAATAATTGTCATTGATTTTTGTCGTTTTAAGATAAAAATTTTAAAGTTAATTTTAAGATTAATTTTTAAAATGTACTCCCTATCCCTATATTATAATACTTGATCTTTTAATATTTTTAATATTATTTTATATTATAATACTTGATCTTTTAATATATTTATCTTTTGTTTAATAATATTCTATTCTATTCTAGCGTAAAGTAGCCATGGCAGTGTCGCTGCGCGTAGTTTACACTATCAATGTCTCCAAATTTTTAATTGAGAGTATTAAAGGAGATCTTAAATTCACAATTAGACAAATATAAAATTATAAAAAATTTTTATAAAAGAGTTTCGATAACATCAATCATGACCTACTTTTAATCAAACTCAAGCTATGCAGTCTATTTTATTCGGTCCTCTCACTCTTTATCTGCTCGTTCTTTACGCAAAATCGCACGCAATAAGTCTTCATATATAATTCTTTTCCTCTTTTTTCGTCTCCTCATGCCGTTCTCTCCGGAAGGTACCAATCATTTTCGAATCCTTTTTACTTTTTAATATTTTTATCTCTGATTTGTCTAATTTCTCTGTCTTCCGAGATCTTTATGTACGCAGACACGATTTTTAATTCTTCTCAAATTCTTTCACTCATGCAGCCTGTTCCTTTAAATAAAGATCTAAGATCTGTTGTCAAATGATCTATTAATAATTCGCTGCATCTAAATCTCTCTAAATCGTCCTTGCTAATTTCTCAACATTATTATCCCATATTCAATCCTTCGATATTTCTCTTAACTTCGTTTCAATTCCTCCTCTATTAAGATTCTTGATGTTTAGATTGCCATTCGAGTTACACAAGTATCGTCAAGTATCGGGCTGCTTATGTCCATCTACCTCTTCATCACATTCTTTCCTGTTCTCAAAAACTCCTCACTTCTTGCTCGTTATTTCATTATTTGATTACGCCGATGCCTACGTTCCGATTTTTAATCTACAACTCCTTAACCGTGTACAGCGTATCCAAAATTCTTGCTCTGCTATTGTGTTCGTAAATACGAGCAAATAGGAGAGCAAGAATTATAAGATATATGTCCATATTATCAGAGATCTAATTAGTTTAGAATGTTTTATTCTCCATCTGTACTGTCTCGTTTTTCTTTCTTACTTTTCTTTATCTGCCTCTTTCAGTTGAACTCTGAGCTTCATTTCACTTTTAACTCCCTTGTCATTAGATACCAAGGTAACTTTTCCTTCCCCATTGTTCCACTGAACCGCTTTCTTTTACACCTCAGTCAAATATTTTTATTCTCTTCTTGTATCAATAAAAATTTCTCTCTCTTTGTCCTCCTTCCATTCTCCTGTCTTGCGTTTCATTGCGTCATTCACAGTATTTAACTCTTACCATACAAGATACAATTTGATGCTTCATACGAACATGGGTCACTAGAATCCATTCGTTTTTTCACTTATTCAGAATGATTAAAAAAAATCTCTAAAAATTCACTAACATATTTCAATTTTCAATTTTCTAGAAATATAAATATTGGAACTTCATTTTGGAAAATAATAAAATAATATAATTTATAATTATCGAAAGACTCAAAGAAACTTGCACGAACAGAAATCGCTCGGTCACTAGTGACTCATACTTGTAAAGTAAGAGTTTTGCAAGCATCTCTCTTTAAATCTGCACCGTCTCTTTCCTGGCGGAAAAATTTTTATGCCAAAGTTCTACATTATAGCTATTTCCAATTACGCTAAAAACTATTCCTAAATACGCGGTTTGAAATACGGAAATAGTTTGGCGTAAAATTACTTCTATGCCAAAGTAAACCGATTCATGCCTTTGTATGCCAGACAACGCCAAACAATGCCAAACTACAGCAAATTACATCAGAAAATATGCCTAATTATGCTCGAAAGTATGCTTAACTACACTAAAAACTATACCTAAGAACATGAATAAACCAATGAAAATAGTTTGGCGCAGAATTCTACTCTTTTGCCAACGATTTAACGCGATTCCTATGCGATACTATATTTAAGCATAGTTTCAGGTACATTTACACATTATTTAAAGTATCATGGTAGTATTTTGAATTCATTTGGCATGAATTCAAGATATTATTACGTTGCTATCATGATGAAATTAGAATTCCATCGTATGGATATTTTAATATTAAATCCTTTGAGGACTCATTTATACTACGCTCTTTATATACTTTCCCAAGTGATTTTTATTTACGAGTTCATGCAGTGAATCATGTTTCCGCCCTCTGTCGGCGGAGATGCATAATGCTTACGGATGAGTAAAAGTAATTTCGTGTAAAATGACGTAAAATGGCTTAATTTGTTATAAACAGAAAAATTATAAGTATTGTACTTTGGCATAGAAATACGTACCTCAGGAAACGATTTTTTCATGCAACTGTGTAGCTTGGCGTAGATAGGCATAATTATTTCTGTGCCCAACTATTCGATTGTAGAATGAGATTCTGAATAAAAAGATGTAGAATGGCATATTTTCTCTAAATACTTACGAAAAAATGAAAACTAGTTTAGAGGAATTCGGCATAGAAAGGCATAGTTCAGGATGTAATCATCATTAGTTGCGCGTACTTTGGCGTACTTTCTGTGACTAATTAGGTCCAAACGTCATTTTTTTTCAAATAAAAATGCCGTTGTTATTTCTATATGTGCCCAACTATAGAGTAATTCTGCATAAAAAAGTGTAGAATGGCATACTTTTTTGAAACATAACGAAAGAATAAAAATTAGTTTTGCGTAGATCGGTATAGAAACGCGTAATTCAGGAAGTAATAATTACGCTGTTATTGCGGCTTAATATCAGATTCATGATGATAAAATTTGATTTACAGATGACTTTTTGTGCATTATATTATTTTATTAGTTGACCCGTTTAATTTAAGTACATTAATTTAATTTATCTTTTCTATTTAATTATTATATGTAATATTGAGAATGATCCGAAACGACGTCTGTTATTTATTATTTGCTTTAGATGTTAATTACATTTGTTTCCTTTATTTATATATTTATTTTGTTGTTTTTTGGTTCATAATTTTTCTAAACTTATTTTTAATTTTTATTATTGAATCATGTTATATGTTGTATTTTAATTCACGCGAGCTAAATTATGTGTCACTATATCTTCCCGAATTTCATTTTCTCTCATATTAAAAATTATTACGTCCTGAATGTTTACAATTTATGCAAAAGACTGTGCAATTCGATCAAGCTTAGCGTTAACATTAGAATGCGTATTAAGTTTATTAAATACTGTTTTAAACTTAATCGTAACTTCCGTCCTTCAACATTTACATACGTTCTTGAGGCAGAACATTTTCTTTCTTTACAATGATTCTTATTATAAGCGATTAAATACTTTACAACGTAATTTTGTAAAAGCTGTATTGCGATTAGAACTTAAAGATACTTTACTGTATTTAAATTTTACTAGAATTAACATTTTTAACTACTAAATTGATTCGCGATTCTTTACCAAAACTTGTTCAGTAGCTTTTTTATTTATCTCGATCATATTAATAATATTTATTTTTTTAAACAAACTTTTCGAATTAACAAAAAAATTGAATGGCTCAAGACTAAATAATTTAGAACAAAAAATTCTCAGATTAAATCTATGTACTTGCTCTGTTTCAAATCAGATTTCAGGTTCTGATTTACATTTTTTTTGTCCTTCTATTCCTTATGATTCTGTTGAGCAAAAAATAGTTTGTATTTCTCCTGACATTTTCAATGAAGCATTTTCGTTTGACTCATATATGATGATTGGTTCGTTAATTTTAGCAACATAGACATCCTGAGGAAGTTCAATTATTGCTACAACTAGGTGAAAGATTCGGTAGGCCTATTAACAAGTATAATTTAAAAAATTTTAGTTGAATTTATAAAAAATATTAAAAATAATCTGGCCAGATAAAGTCAAAGTTCACTAGAAATAACTCTACTTGCTTAGTAAATTCTCTAAGAAGTTTCCCTCTGTTAGCCCTAGTGATAAACATCTTTCTATTTAGTTAAAAACCACATATAAGTTCATTGAAGATCATCATAATGAATTATTTGTCATGAGACCTGACAAAGATAACGGTACAATGATTTTGAATAGAGTTGATTATGTTCGAAATAGAAGTCATTCTCTCAAATATTAATCAGATAACTAATACTTATCAGAGAATAACCAGAGATCCCACAAGAAAGCTAATTAACGATTTACGTAGCATTCTTATCTGATGGAATAATAGAAGTTATATAGATAACATTTTATATAGACGATTGATTACTGATGGTAATTCTGCTAGAGCTTATGGGTTACCTAAAATTCAAACCGGGGACTTTACTTAGAGTCATCGTTTCTTTTATTAATAATCAATTATACTATTTTTCTCTTTTCTTACACAATATCATGATAGTATTCCGGAGGTATCTAGTCAGATGAAAAACAATTTTCATTTGGTCAATAAACTAAAGTTACGTTTTGAACCTGATTATGTTTTTCTTGTGGATGTGTGGTGTGGTTTCATTATTTATTAATATTTCCATTGATTTGATTTGATGTCTAAAAGTATTGAGAAGAGATGGGACCACAAATACTAAAAATACTATTATACCATTGAATGAGTTCCTTATTACTGTAAATTTTGTTCTGGATTCTATGTTTTTTACTTTTAATCATTTTTACAAATAAATATTTGGTATCCCCCTAGCCTTCGTCTCCTGTTGTTGAAATTGTTTTACTTGGAAACATCAGCTATTGTGTTGTACAATCTGTACAATCGTTGTATTATTATCGTTGTGGACGATATTCTCTCTGAATGATATTATGAATATTAAAAACATTTTAAATTCATTGCATGCTAGATTGTAGTTCACCATAGAAATCGGTACATAAGATAGATTGAATTTTTTAGATACGACTAAAATTGTTGAGAAGAATAGAATTGTGTTTGATAGATTTCAGAAACTCTCATGTTCGGGGAGATTTCTCAACTTTTATTCCCATGTCACAAAAAGGGCGTTATTATATGTGCAATAGATAGAATCTTATTGTCTCCAAAATTTCATGAGCATAATCTTACATTTACACGTTTTTGGAGAATGGCTATCCTCTCTTCTCCATTCGATTAGTAACAGATTCCTTTTTTAAATTCATAAATACAAAAACTCTCATATTTATTATTTTTCTAAAAAAAAACATATCTGCGGACAAATATTTTATCATACCGTACATTAAAATAGTTTCTGGAAGTTACAGGTCTATCGCCTTTAAAATGAATTCTAAATTAACTTATTCAATTCCGAACACGTTAGATAAGTATATAGAAAGGGGTAAAGACCAATTAGATGTCACATCAAAGAGTGATTTACAAAATATTTTGTGAGGATTGCGAAGTATTCCCGGTTATGTGGATTAAACAAAGAGAAAATTAAAAACTAGATTGCAAAAACATAAGCTAGACATAAATAAAAATACGGACTCTCCAACTATCATCTCGAATCATCGCAACCACAATTTTGATTGGAGCAATGTAAAAATCCTTGATAAGGAACTTTCCTATAAAAAAAGGTTGATATCTGAAATGATACACATTAAAAAGCAAAACCAAGTCTAAACAAGCAAAATGAATCTGAATCGTTACATAAATCCCATCTTTCTATTATACAACTTTTTCCTCCCTCTTAGTCATTTCCTCCTTTTCCTTTTTCTCTTTCCTGACTATTTCCAACAACCTCTCCACTTTTTCAACGATTCTTTCAATACACTCTGTGTATCGCAGCCAGACGACAAAGACGTTTCTTCACAATACTGCTTCCAAATTTTATATTCTTTTGCCAACGTTGAATTAAATATTCTTGGTAGAAGAAATTTTCTATTAATACAGATATAGAAGTTTTTTTATCAGTACACATTAACATCGTAATTCTAAGTTAACTTGGACTATAAGTTCTAACTTATATATATTAATCTACAGATGGATTTTCATTGCTTTAATATCCTCATACTTATTGCTGGCGTTTTCATTACTTCAGATAATATAATGTTCTTACTATTTTTATAGATTTTAACGAAATTGAAATGAATTTTTGAATTTATGCTTGTGAATATTTTGCACTTTGGCACCAATATGGATTTTTATTATTTTGATATCTAACATATACGCTATATTGTTGAGAACTTAATATTAGATTCATGATGACAGAATGCGATTTTACAGATGATTTTTTTTTTGTATTATTTTATTAGTTGTTTAATTTAAATACATTAATTTAGTTTATCTGTTCTATTTAATTATTATATATAACATTGAGAATGATCGGGCTCGAAACGACGTCTGTTATTTGTTATTTGCTTTAGATTATAATAATTATATTTGTTTCCTTTATTTATATACTTCGTTTTTTGATTCTTTCTACACTTATTTTTAATAATTATTAATTGCGCGAACTTTGGTACATTTTCGATGCCTAACTAGGTCCAAGTACGCCATTTTACATCTTTCGCATAGTTATTTCTTGATTTAACAACGCGATCTATGCCACAGTCGTAGAAATAGACAGGCGTATTTTGGCATAGAAATTTTTTCAAGATTTCTATCAGAGTGAATGTCACGTCAGAGACAAAGGCTACCAACTGTAAAACGCAAAACATGGAGCGGAATTCATAGTCTTTTATTTTAAAACTGTCTTAAATAATGTCTTAAGATGCTAATACAGTCTTCGGATTGATTTATGATATCTTAAGATTGTATTTAAGACAGTCTTAAATAAAAGAATCGAATATGAATACTGACTTGTTTCGCATCATGAAATTGGTATTGAACTTCCCTTGTTTAACATACTTTAGGTTTCTTTTTCTATAAAAAGAAAACTAAGGTACATTATGATGTGCGCGTCACACAAAAAAAGAAGTTATGTTTCTTAAGCGAATCTCGTAGAAAGAGATGGCAGAAATTTAGAGAGAGAGAGAGACGTTTGCAAACTGAGCATGTTATCCCTTCCACCATAAGAGAAACTGATATAGCTGGTATGTGTGTGAGATTCTTGCGCGAGCACGTGTGTGTGTGTGTGTGTGTGTGGTGTGTGTGTGTGTGTGTGGTGTGGTGTGTGTGTGTGTGTGTGTGTATGCGCGTGCATTCGTGTGTATATGATTTTAATTATTGCTTCACTACTTATTGCATCGTTGTTTTACAAGGAAGGTTAGACAAAAAAAATTTAGAAAATTCTAAAAAGTAAAATAATTGCAAATAAAATAGTTTGTATGTATTAAAATGTATGTAATAAAATAGTTTGTATTCGTAATACAAAACTATTTTTTGTTTGTGCGGAATTACTGTTGATATAATATCTTTTCTTTTTTAGTACGGTGCAACTGATTGCTCTATCAAAAGCCAAAATTAAATGAGCGATATTTTATAAAAATAACAATTTTTTTATTCATATTTTGTTTTTAATTATCTGAAGTATATTGTACATTTCTTTATATATATATATATATATCATAAAAATATTTAACTGATTTTAGGTTTGACACTTATTATTACTGTTGTTATTGTTGTTGTTGTTATATAAAAGCTCATATTTTAACAATTGCTACTGATACTGTATTGATGGATTGTATTATATCTGCAATTTATACTATCTCGTGCAGCCAACGCAGTATGAAACGAATACCTATGGCACGCGTATACATAGATGTTTTCGTTTATATTTGAAAAATGGTTTTTTGGAACATAACTATAATATACATCATTGTTGTCAGCGTCAAATGTTCATTAATTTGCGTTATATAAAAATTAAAAACATTCTTTAAATAGGAGTGCGAGTGGGAGTATAAAATAAATAAATAATTAAAAAAAAGTTTTTTTATTGTAGTTCTAAAGTACTCTTAAAACCAAATTTCATTCCGGAAATTTTTTCGTATCTGTTATAGTTTCAACGATATTCACTTCAAAAGAAAAAAAACCAATTTTATTCAAGAGAGTGTTTCACCTCTTAAAACTGTAATTCCGTACGAACAAAAAACAATTTTGTGTTACGAATGAACTACTTGTACACAAAGTTTCAGAATTTTTTGAATTTATGAGTTGTCTAATATTTCTTGTTAGTTTCGGTTTTTTGTTGCATTCCCCTTGTTCGACTCTAATAGGGGAATACTTGATTGTAGTTGATTGGTTCTTACATTCTGATCCGGATTAAATCCTGGGTGGAAACTAGGTCAATAAGCGCTTATTCAACTGAGTTCGTTGAACGGAGCCACTGTATACACTTTTGACGCGAGGTTCCGATTAATAGCGGTATTCTGGCGGATCGCCCACTTTTTGAACAAAAGGGTTAATAAAACTTTTCATTAAGTATAATGATAGTATACTTTCTTTCAGATGTATTCACAGTTTTGTCCGTTACAATAATTCGTAAAACGTAGATATATAACAGGTTTTCTATTCTTACAATAATGCATGAGAAATTTTATTTGATTATGGTTTGAATGAATAAAATGCGTGCCCGGGAATATAATTAAATGCATTTTATTAAACCAAAATTTCGGATCTCGTAATATAATCAGAAAAAATTTCAGTTATTATGACAAGATTTGAAATTTTACAACTATAATTTTACAACTATATAATTTTATAGAACTAGAATTATATATTATAAGAATTATATTATTTATTACATTATAAGAGGATTTGTTTAAATGTAATATTTTACAGTTTAGTTGAATAATTCCCTCTGATTAATAGACACATGCATTATCAGAGTTATGATTAATTTTAATCTCAGCATATACTTTAGTAGTTTAATTAATTGTATCAGTCGATACAAATCGGATGAATATGCTGTATTGTTTTATATTGTCGTGTTATTTCGCGTGGTGAAATGAAATGAAGTGACATATACCATTGCTAAAGAGAAAACGTTTCCAATTCTCGCTGTCAATATAATTTTGAGAAAAATGTAGAAATTTTGAAAGTTGTAACAATATGATTAATTGGAATTCCTCTATATTATATATATTGCTTTGTAAGTAGGTACCTCATATATAGATTATGGGTGCATGATGCATATAATGCATCATTTATCCTTGTTTACATAAATACGATGAACAAGGAGAAACAATACATTAAGCATAAAAACGAAATGTCCCAATAATTAACAAAGAGACACATTTGATCAGCGAGATATTCTACGAGATATAGTTAACGAGAAAAATTTATTCAATTATCAAGTAATTCTGATATATTTAATAAGATACAATTATAAATGCTGTTCAAAATACAATAAAAATAATATTAACATAAAATTTGTAAACACGATCTTAAGTGTAAATACATCAAATAAAAATAAAGAAAGCCATGATCGATCAAAGTTATTTGGTCGCAATAAGTTTCTTAGGGTGAAATCACATGGTGCGGAAAACGATTGCGGAATAGAAAATGCGTCATACAAGCAACCAATCAGCATTATTCTGCGTTATTCCGAATAGCATTAATTGGTTATTTTACTTCATTCTCTATTCCGCAGCCTTTTTCCGAGTGATTTCACCCTTACTTCCTTTCTTTCTTAATCAAATCTGGAATAAATTGATTTAATAAAAGAATATATAATGTATTATTCGAAACATCTAACTTTAACCGGTCATGATTTTTTTTATCGTATTTGATATATTTACACATACGGTTGTGCTTAAAAATCTTATATTTATATACACGCGACTTATATAACGCGTTCTTTCTATACATATCAGTTAGGGCCGGTTGTTCAATCTTTTTTGGTAAATTTTACTTGTTCAGTAAATAGCAAAATTACACCAATGATGTCAGGTTAAAACATGTCAGCACGCAATCAGCACTATCAGAACACAACATCGAAACTGGACACCACATACTGTTTGACGAAACAATAGCCAACATTACATACTTTCCAAGAAAGTATAGAGAAGCCATAGAGATACAAAAACACCCTAACAATTTAAATAGAGATAATGACTACAATATAAATAAAATATGGAAAACTATATATAAAGGACGCATAGTTCATGTTTGGTAGTCATTTGAAGTAGGCTGTCTCAAAGTCTGCAAAATACTCATTGACGGCGACAATGACTTCCTCATTTGACGAGAATTTCTTCCCACCGAGCCAAGTTTTTAAGTTTGGAAACAGAAAGAAGTCACACGGAGCCAAATCCGGAGAATAGGGTGGATGAGGAATCAATTCATAGCCCAATTCGTAGTTTTGTTATTGCAACGGTCGACTTGTGGAACGGCGCGTTGTCTTGATGGAAGAGCATTTTTTTGCGCGCCAATCACGCTTCAAATTACTACCAAACTATGCGTCCTTTCTGGCTGAAATTTAGTCTGAAGTGATTCGAAGAGTGGATCTTTCGAGATGTCGTGTCATCAAATGGATTGTAGCGCCATTTCATGGAAATTTATCAAACGATCCACATAACTGGAAAACCGACAACTGATTGAAGTTTGTTGATCTTTGCATGCAGCTGTGCCTGATTCGCTGAAATACGATATTGCAGCTAAAGTCCAGTCTGAAAGGTGCGTCTCATGTATCTACGATGTGGCCTTAGCATTTCCATATTCAGATAATCCACCTAGGAACAATGAAAAATGATTAAAAAAATTAAGTAACGATAAACGCTTCTTGTGATCCAGAAATTAAATTAGCTCCAAGTCTTAAAAACTTCAAAGCGGAAACTTTTTGTTTTACTATTAGTTTTGGATCTTTTTTTTTGGTTTGGGCTAACATTATCTGATAGTCCGCGTCCATTTTATCGATTTGTAATTCCCTCATGTATCGTTGATATTCCTCTTCGATAGCGTTGACTTCCTTAACACTTAACGCTCGTCATCGACTGCCGATCGACTTATGCATCTCCCGTATAAACTGGATTATAATATAGAATTTCATTAATTTTACATGGTAACACAATTATACGAAGAGAATATATAATTATCATTTCGTTAAATAATATTAAATTTATATTTGTCAATTATTGTGTAAAAATTATAATTATGTGTAAAATTATAAAAGTAAAATTATATTAAAAATATAATTTTAATTTTAAAAAATTAAGTATATGTAAATAAAATTTAAAAGAGTCTTACCTGGCGATACACATATACAACAACTCGGACTTGGTGATGTTATTCATAAGAGAAAATCCAATACCGTGAATGTTAAACGTGATTTCCTGATCAATTATTTCACAGTTGACAATTTTCAGCAATCTTTAAATTTGTAGTAAATAGCAGATACTCTCTGAGTATCATCTAGGGACGAAACATAAAACAGTTTCTCGTCTATTTTCGGTAGTTGGAAAGTACCGAGATTATCCTGGAAAAGAAATGAGGATGATGTTCATTATTCGTTTTATGAACATTTCTCCTTACTTTTCATCTTCCGTTTACCTTGCAAAGATTATTCTCGATTTCCTTGCCATTGTTACCTTCCCACATCAGTTTTGAGTGATCCTGCCGGATTTTCTCAGGTATAAAACATTCTATTTTATGACTGCACGGATCTGTCAACGTACATCAGTTTATGTCGAATAAATATACAAAGTGATTCCCCGCAAGCCTTTCTGCTTAACTTGAGATTAATATTGTTAATAATAATAATAATTTTAATTAATTAGGGTAAAAATCTTTAGGTGATTGTTTAAGAAAAAAAAACAGCTGACTCATCCAGCTTAACTCATCCAGAGTTAATGATCTCGCCGGTGTATTCCCAACTTACCTAACGTTGAGAGAATCTTTTTCCCACAGATTGAAAGTATGTGGCGTACGATTATGATGATCATAGCTGACGCTTGGGACGTAGGGCCGACATGGAGATGTAAACGCCGCCCTTGTTAATTTGGACGTCTACTTGATTCCTCCGTACTATGGTGAAAAATATTTTGTTAAAGGTATAAAACACGAATATTTCATTATTTATTCTAGTTAATTATGCTCACAGCAAATAAATAAATTATGTGTATATTTAATTATTACCCTTTATTACTATGCTTCATTACCTTATTGTCCAATTTTAGTAGAATTGTGTGACTGTCGACATAAATAAATGTTTCTCGAGTTGACTTTAACCTTTAGAGTTTTGTTATGTTCGGTTCGAGGCCACAGAGCCGCGCATTCACCAGGAAGCATCTTGGCATACAGCAGTGATATTGTAGTGCAATATTTCACTAAAAGATTTTTATAGTAATAGAATTTTTTATATCTAACGTACTTTGATCGTCGGATCAGCTGGTCGATCACCCTCCTAGCATTCTGTAAGAAAATCTGCATTGTTGATAAGTATGTAATACAGAATAAACGTGCTCTGCTTAGTCAACGAGTTGTATGTCAGCTGATTGTGTACTCCGATCTGTAACAGAAAAACTAGAGCTTTATTTGTATTTATTTCTTGTCTTACTCTTTATTTTTTTATCTTAAATATATTATATTATTATTATTAATTTGCTAACAGATACGGTTTAATGTAAACAAAAAAAAGAATAAAAATTAACGACATAAGAACCTGATATACCATTCCATTGTATTTACAGGCCATCACACCCTCGCTACCCTCGACATCAATAAAGAATTTACCGGACCACTCTCCGTATTCCACTCTGATCTGGCTTTCTTCTTGCCAAAGAAAATTTTAGAACGGAACGAGAATAGAATAGGTCCCTTGAAATGCTCTGGACACAAGATATTCAAGAAATCATCTGCTGTCTGAAAACAGCAATCGATATAAATTAATCTCGACGTTCAACTTGTCAAAAATACCTTCGAAACATTATGCAGTTAAGAACAAGTAACTAAGACTTCCATAATATTAGCTTGTTATACAAACTTGTCGATTTTGCGTTGCAAAATATTGTCAGAATGTTTTATATCTAGAATCTAAAAATGAGGAAACGATCGAGGACTGAAAGATTGGCATATTTAAAAATTCAGCTATTAAAAGAAATAGAAATATAAATTAATTAAGAATAGAGAGGATTAAGTAAAGGAAACAGAAAATAAGTAGCGTGTGCAATAAAATATAGTTATGAATAATGATGTTAGCTAATTACTATTAATTTATGTATGTGTATTTAATAAAATGCAATTGTAAAAATCGACACATTAATCGACTAACACAATGATAATCTAACACAGTTTGAGGCCGTTAACACAGTTTCAGTTCCGGTGGCACGACTAGATTAGACGACAATGTTGTTATTTGACAATGATTAAATCTTGCGGACACAAGCGAACACGAGAACAACGATAGTATTAAAATAAAGCGATGTGTCACCGCGCGAGTTTTCCTCTTCCTGTACTGTGTGCGCGTTGCCGATGAGGTTTCATAGCAGAAACGAATTTCTGAAAGACATTTACACATACATTTTCACGATTAAAGTGATGAATATCGACATCTATTCAATAAAAAAAATTTGATTTGATTTAAGCGATGTATGATAATTGTTCTAGAAGTCATTGTATAATTATTATATAATTGTGTAAATGTGTAAATTATTAACAATTCGCACAAAAAGAACAATTTTGTTAAAATATTAAAAAATTTTTAATAAATTAGATAGATACAAATTGGAAAATAATTCTGTTGGATCATCAAAATAATTGTACAGAAAACTTAAGCGTGAGTAATGCTGCAAAAAATTTCAATATTCTAGCAATCTATTTAAGCGTCCTACATTATTTTGATAGTTTAACAAAATCATTTTTAGATCTGTATCTAGCTAAATATTTAAATACTTTAGCAAAATCATTCTTTCCATGCAATAATAGTGCAGAATAATAGTGTAGAATTAAAAAATTACTCAGAATTAAAAAATTCTGAGAACTAATTTTGCTAATAATAAGATGGCTTTATGAGAAGCACAATAATGCAGCACGATAACAGGAAATTTTTACCTTTATTGGACTCGTCTTTGCCAACCTTACTTGATTTCTGTAAAATAATGGAGCATGTTGAATACAAGATGTTAATGGCAAGATGCAATGTTGGTGTTGCGATATAAACAGAGACACAAGAAAGACTGAAGATCGAGCGAGGAAGCAAATTAATACAAGATTTTATTATTGTTATTATTATTTGACATAAGAAGAATGCGTATCAATAAAGAATTCTACAATGTATGGCTGATGCAAAAGGGATTCTCTATAAAATGCGATTGAGACTTGAAAATCTTAGGGAATTTTCGAGATTCTTTGACAAAGAGTATAAATAATCAGAGTATAAATAATCAATTACAAACTGTATGCAGAAGCAAAGTTAGCAAAAGCGATGAAACTATCACTGCAAATACAATACATGCTCTATAGGACAGCATTAAACAAGTCTTGTTCATTCAGAAGGGACAATATAGCGCCATGACAATCAAACCATGTTTGTAAGACATATGCATTCCAAGATCCACTTTCTGCACGCTGTCGAAAGACTCAAACGACCAAACCGAGAACTCTGATGGGTCCGCCATGATTTTGCCTCTGCATGACTAATCCTTCTCCAGATAATTGGGTAGCTATAACACATCATTCGATGATGTGATTTTAAATAAATAAATCGCAAATGTTATGTTTTATAAAAGATAATAATTAATAATTATAATTATTAATAATAGTTAATTTTTTATTAATTGATGTATGTTCTACCTTAATTATTATGTTTGATTTGATTAGATTAATTGTAGGAAGTTGCATAGAGGCACTTGCTTCGAGAAAGTTTTTCTGAACTGTACCAGGCAAACAGATGATGATGTCCATCGGTAGAAAGTTTTTCAGATACATAGACGTATAGATGTACATTGTACACAGTACTAGCCATGGTATGATGAGTGGTATTCTCAAAATATACCTGCTCGATCTCTCCCAGCCTGCATAAACGAATATTCTGTATTCCTCTATTATTTACTACTAAGAATATTTGTCAACTTTATTAAATGAATGAAACCACGTCTAAAGCAAGAAATATATATATTTTATAAAAAATATATACAGAAAGACATCGACCTGTATATAAAATGGTTCTGTAGAATCTTGCTTAGATCGCGACTCGCATTTCAATAATTTCGTCATGAAAATAATTTTCTGCAGATCCTTCCAAACAAATGGTTCGACTGACACCATATATTTAAAGTATATTAAATATGATCATTAAAAATGTTATACGTCAAAGATTTTCGTCATCTATATTTTATAAAAATATATATTATACTTATATATCTATAATTGTAATGTATTATATATTATACTTTTAAGAAAGAGTACTGCAAATGCAGGTGATTTGGGATAGCATGTACTTTTGTTAAATTCAATCATCCTACCATCTATACTGTCCGAAGTTATCTACATTTACGGTATATATATTATACATATATGTTTAAAAATTTTTTTATTATTTTATTTTTTGTTATTTTCATAGTTACATTAAACGACTTTAAATAATAATCAAAAATATAATATTGCTAACATAAAACAATGCGAACTTACCCGCTGACGCTGAAAAACAGCCAATAAATATTGGTCGGAGTATACATGGCTAGAGGTAAATTAAGTTTCTCATCCGGTGCCCATGCACTCCACCTCGTTTCCACGTCTCGTCATGTAATAAACAGATATCGGCTGCGCGAAGTAATTGTGGACCTATAACATGCAAGGAACTAATTATTACTGATAAAATATGATTCGTTCTACTTTATTTATTTGAAGAATGCTTCTCAGAATGACGATCGTGCTCCTCTTTCACAATAATATCTGACACAATACCCCATTCTTCGGAACCATCCTTTCGATGCTTTAAAGAGAAGAAATTATCTCTTATCTGCTTTCAACACAGGTATCGCCAATTTGCTTTGAATGCCTTTAAACTATTAAATTACTTTGTTAATTATCTTAATGATAAAATCGTCTAATATTTATTTTATTACTTTAAAACTCATCAAGTCATACATGATATATTAAAAACAGATTGTTGATTTGTTTAATGTTTTTTTATTATGTTTTTAATGTTTTTTTATTATTTGTAATCTGAAAATTACTTTCAACCGCTTGTCATCGACTATTTTCGACATTTTCATCAATAGATTGACTCCAGATACGTCAAAGAACCATGAATCTACAGTTTTACATTCTGATTATATAACAACTTACAGATATGGAGAATTTACTATCTTCTCTGTCTTTCACAGTCTCCACTTTCAACTGTTCAATCAGACGCGTGTCAAGTAGCTTGGACGTTTTAGAGCAAACTATCGACGCAGTTTCTTTACTTCCTTATACGAGTCATTATGTCTCTTATTCTCGAACCATCATCAAAAATCTGTAAAGGCATATTTTATATTCGTCTTTTATATTAATAAAATTATCATTTTATCATCAAATGTTAATTCATAAAATGACATTGAGTAAACAAGTGAATAAAAATGTAAGATTTTTTATTATAATGACCTTGAAGAAACTGTGCTCTAGATCGAATATTATCGCCAGGCCGGTTTCATTCTTCGGTACATACGGTGCCACTTTTCTGGTAGGTCCTTTCCCGTTGGCCCAATTGTTTTAGAACGTCTAAACACATCTTTGTGACAGTTATCTCCAGATTATCCTATCCCAAACAAAAGAGAGATCTTATATTCTTTCGGCATATAATTTCCCAGTAATATTCCCAGCTTTCAGAATCGTAACGTAATCTTCTTTATTCAACAGTAGATTGATCTTGTTCAATCTGCCAAACATATCGATGTCCGGAATAGAAGTGAACCAGACAGTAGAAAGATTTCGCTTCATTAATAGCGTAAACGTTACTGGTTTCAGCAGCAGCACCTCGTTCTCGCTGATGAATTGTTTTGTGTTCAGTCGAACTCGAGATAATTTCAAGTTCTGCAGCTCGATTTTCATTTCATCGACCACGGGATGTTCATCGATTTCCTCGTTCATTAAATCCAGCTTTTTGAAGAACATATCTGTTCGCATAGAATTTTAGGGGCGTATTTATTATTTTTTTTTGTATATAAGTATTTACAATAAGATTGGAAACAATGTATTTATGTTAAATACATTATTTTAAATATGAAGCGCTACTGCAGTCTGAATGTTAAGATGTTGAACTATTATATGTATATTCATATAAATAAATAAATTAATTCTACGAAATTTCTAAATTCTTCAATTGGAGCTAAATTGATCTACAACTCAGAATAAACTTGTCATTTTGTACCATAAGATTGCCCATGTCTAGTATTAAGCTATGCTCGTTCTTGGAGCTCATCGGCCCATACACAATGGGTACATTAATCCTAACATTTAGCTCGATGCGTGAGGCACTTTGTTGGACATCCTTGATGTTAGTCTTCGCGGCTTCTGCTGCCGCCGCCGATGTGTCTTTGATAGCTTTCTGCGCCGTTTGGAAATTGTTTAGGAAGTTCATAACGCTGGTGATGAATGTATTCAAAAAAACGATGCGATAACAACCCATCGATACTTTGACAGACATGTTGTTTTTATCCCTTTTCTATTCCTGTTATACATTACCACTTGGGTCTGATGTGAAAATAAAAGACGACAATTACTTTTAATCCCAATTTATATTAGCTCCAAAATTTTCTAATTAATCTAATTTATTTTAAATTAATGTATTTTTGTTTAATTAATCGATTTTTTTCATTCCCAAAATCCGATTACAAAATAAAATTATGTAATTTAAAATTGTGAGATTGTGAAAAGCATTTATTACAAACAATTTTTTGCAACGTAGTTCTGAAAAAAATATTTAAGTTCACTGGAGCCGCGATTAGGATTAGGCCGATTAGAATTAAAGAAATAACTGAAAATGTAAAATAAATATAAAGCATCTATCTGCAGAAACTCAGTACTTTCCACAGTCACTATATCCTTGTACATAGAAACAGGATTCTGATCTTTAATATTGATAGAGGTCAGATAAGCATTCACTTGCAAATACGAAGATTTGCTGAGAAAATTGGCGCTGATGCCTTCAATATAGAATGCGGTAATATCTCGGGTGGCGCTGGAAATTTTCAGATTGATCGAGCCAATTTTGACATTTACTTTTAGATCGATGCACTCAACGGTTTGTTTTTTACGTCCGGTGAGTCTCAATCTTTGTTTCTGTAATTGTTCTTTGAGGAAACCAGAAGTTTCTTCCTGAATAGGGATTAAACGTATCGGTCGAGAACATTCGGTTTCTTTCTTCTGAATATTTTCGAGCAAGTTCATTGAGTCCTGAATGTACGTGTGCTAAATCGCAGCAACTCGATAAGAGCTTCTTGTAACAATATGTCCAGCGAGGTGAATTCCAGTCGAAGCAGTTTTAGGACAGAATCATGGCGTAGTAAACTCCGGCGAGCGCTTGTTTACATTTATATATCGCATGATCAAATAGTCGTCTCCGCCAGCCGACATCAGCGTATTAACCATGAAAATCTCTTGATCCTCGTACAGTTGCTGCATCTGCACCCACTCGCCACCCACTCTCAATTGCACCTCTTGATCATACATACGATGTAACATTTCCGCTTTCAGCTGCAGCACCTGGAACAATTCAGTTTCAATTTCTTGATTTTTTCTTAATAGTTTCCTTCTTATAATTCGATAGATAAGTAGGTATCATCATGGTTAGAATCTACTAATAAATTTATTAAAGATAATAATAATTTGCTAGTCACACGTACTGATAAGAGAAACGTAATCGTAGTTTTGGATAGAACTGTTGATTATGTTCAAAAAATGGAAGAAATATTTTCAGCACTGACACACACACACACACACACACACACACACACACACACACACACACACACACACACACAC
>NW_017259404.1:679462-683075 GCF_001594045.1 Atta colombica
GAATAGAGAAGAATCCCATTAAGAAATTGACGATCTGCGTAATATATTGGAAAAACAAGGACTGTATAGAAGACTCAGTATATCAAAGATTATTGACTACAGATGGCAATTCTGCTATGGCTTATCTAAAATTATATAAGCCTGTAAATTCATAATCCATTAAGGATGTATTGTTTCTTCGATAAACAGTCCACTTTACTATTTTTCCCTATTTCTACATAATATTATCCATAATAATATTCCTGAAGGACATGGCTTTTTCTAGGTGAAAAACAGCTTTCATTTGGTGGACAAGCTAAACGGAATGTTTTTTTATTCTGGTTATACTTTGGCATCTTAGATATGGTTTTTCGCTATTTACAAATGTCCCATAGAATTGGTATCTGAGAGCATCGTGAGGAGATAGAGTCATGTATCTATGAATATTACACTTTTAGACAAATTTCTTATAGCCTTATGCTTTGTCTTGAATTTAACTTTTTTTTCTTTTAATAATGTATTCTATAAACAAATTTTTGGTACCTCAATGGAGTCTCCATTGTCTCCTGAATAGCTGAAATAGTGTTACAAGATCTTAAGTTTTCTGCTTTAGAAAGATTACAATTCATCACGGAAATTTGGACTAATGGTAGATTGAATTTTTTAGACACCACCATCATTGTTGAAAATAACTCAATTATTTTTGATAGATATAAAAAACCGACTTGCTCGAGAAGATTTCTTAATTTCTACTCTCATAATTTCCACCCATTATGTCATAAAATGTTGTCATAGGTACAGTAAACAGAGTTACCTTAAGTAGTAATTTATCTTATTACTGTATATATCGATACACTGTTTTTATTTCGAGTTTTAAACCTTTTATTCTACCGATATTTTTATATTCTAACTGATATCATTTTATTTAACATTGGAACTAATATATTTTAAGATATTTATTTTAAGTTTTTTTTTTTTTTATATGAGCTCTTTATCAACGAATATTTTTTCATATTATTTTTTATATTATTTTAACAGACTGATTGCTTTTTGAATCGCAAATTTTTACAATCGATATTATATTTTTTCACATTCTGATTGATGTTATTAATATTTAGCATTGAAAATATTTTGAAAGTATTTATACTACCATTTTCTTTTTTATGAATCTTTTATTAAATGTTCCTTATTTTATTCTTTTTATTGATATTTTGACTGTTTTATTAGCTATTTTTCATCAACATGAATTTAATATATTAACTAATGTATTGCGAGATTTCTCTGTATTGTCTTGCGCACAATTACAAAGATCTCTATTGAATACAATAGCAATATTTTTAATACTGTTGCGATAACCATAATAGGTTATTTTATTATCTTTTTGTATATCCAGCTGAAGTTAATACAATTAAAAAAGTTTTTATTTTCGTAGTTTGTAATTTTTAGTTATAGGCCTATTTCAAATATGTTTATACTATTAATTTATTGAAAGTTTTTACACGTCTAACATTTTGATAATGATCCAATCGGAGTCAAAACACCGATTGTTATACATTCATTTCTATTTATTTTTATTTTTATTCGTTTTAGCGCTTACTAATATATATTTTGCTTAGCACTTACATTTTAGTTTTTATTTGATTCGTAGCTCTTCTTAATATATATTTAATTAATTAATTATTTGAACCATGCATTTTAAATTATTTATCTATATATAAAATTTTCATATATTTAGAATACTTTTTAGAAATAAGGAGAAAGTCTACTAGCAGAAGATGATTACTAGTCATGTACAAGAGAGTCAGCCTATAGTTTTTCTTAAAATTTTTTATATACTATGTGATGGTTTTTTATATACATAATTCTGATATATTCTAAGATTTCTCATTTTAAAATTCTACGATTTCTACGATTTCTACGATTTCTGAAATATATCTTAAACTTAATTTTTTCAGATTTTGTAAGATTTCATCAAAAATTAAAGAACGAGGAATCTCTTAAAAATATCAGAATTTATTTAGGTGAAAAGTTCTTTTTTCAATATAGTGACATATAATTATATTTAATAGTGGGCTTTTGTTGGAGAAATTCACTAAAAGTGAATTTGAATTTATTAACATTAGGAATCTACTTTAGGAGATGAAAAATGAATTACAATTGTTTGATAGTAGTGATTCAATATATGAACTAAAAACGAATACAGATTTTTGATAGGAATATATTGTATAAATTACAAGTCTTATTTTTAACAATGCATAATATTTCATAACCATAGTCATCTATTTGTACATACATTTCGACGTCAATAACAGGACATTTCTAGACTTTCTAAAGTAGAATGCTTTTATACTATTGTTAGGATATTTGATGTTATGTAAATATAATATGTATGTTTGGAAACAGTGCCTGATCCGCATTTGATATTTTTAACCAATTACTACAAGGCACAAATGATTATAAACGTAACTATATTATGCTAAGTATACGTGTCTAATAAATGCTTTTTACTTACATAGCTTCTAATGACAGCTTCTGTCGTTACGGTAGCTTCTGTCGACTTGAGTTGAAGCTGATAAGTTTGATAAAATGTATTGAAATATTGTGCACATTATAAAGCTCTTTATAAAATGTGTATATTGTGTATTTATATTGTGTGCATACAATAAAGATTTAAATTGTGTGCATACGTGTGTTGTCAAGGTCATGGACACTGGAAGTGCCACCCTTTTTTTATATATTCATCAAAAAGGTTTTTAATTGTTTCAGATTGTGAACATTTTAACGTATAATATCAACAAAAATTAGTTATAATGTAAATGTATACATATGTACTAATTCAAAAATAGTTCTAGAAATTAGAGTAAAAGTTACTAGAGATAATAATAAAGTACTAAAGGTAATAATACATATCGGATATATGTTACAAATATATACATGTTTACAAATATTTTATACGTAAAAATGATGAAAGATGAAGATGAAAATTTCTTCAAAATTTTTTTTTGTATTAAAAAAAGAATTTTTAAAAAATTGTTAATTGCTAAGTCAGAAAAAATGTATAACTATAATCTACAATCCGATTACAATTCGAACTACCGATTACAATTACGAACCGATTTTCTTGTATTGTTGTATTGCAAGTATTAAACATGATAAAAAAATCTGTGCAATGATAATACATATAAAAATATGATTTAACTATCATTAAAAGGTACAGAATCAGGATATAGGACGCGAAAATTTGCCGCACCTAAGCGATAACAAAATATTCAATTAAATTTCACAGCCTAAATGCCAAATTGTATAAAAATTTATATTGAATACAAATTAAATTACATAACAATTACATATTAAAATTAAATACATACTTAAATATATACTTAAATATATACTTAAATATATACTTAATTTAATAAATATTTATTTTGTTCAGAAAATTTATTTTTAGTGAATTGTTATTTGAATAAAAATATCTTTTTTAGATAAAAAATTTTTTGATAAAAAATATTGAAATAAATTGTAAATATTTATCGAATATTATAAACTGAACTTTATTTATGATTAGCGGATATTAAATTATTTGTTTATTTACATTTAAATCGACAAAAATTATTTTCATTAAATAAGACATTAA
>NW_017259404.1:683112-708055 GCF_001594045.1 Atta colombica
TTATTTATTATTTTAAATAATTTCATATATTTAATAAA
Organism: Atta colombica; assembly: GCF_001594045.1. Classification (NCBI taxonomy): domain Eukaryota; kingdom Metazoa; phylum Arthropoda; class Insecta; order Hymenoptera; family Formicidae; genus Atta; species Atta colombica. Next base: position 683,151 of record NW_017259404.1, read on the forward strand.
AAGTAATTCAATGCTCGATTAAATAAATTAATGATTAAAAAAATAATCAGTTAAAGGGCTCGGAACCCTTAAAATATTACTCGCGATCGTTATTAAATACTAAAAATTATATTCAATTAAAAATACAAATACAAACGTTTCGATCTTCTATCCGGTCATTTTCAATATTATATATAAAGTCTATTTATTACATTAAAATAATATACATTAAAATAATTACAATATAATTACAATATAATATACATTAAAATAATTACAATGACATACCAAAAATTCAAGAAAAATCAAGCGTTTATAATATTAAAAATATATCTTTTGTAGGGACTATTTTGGAATCTTTTTCCAACATAGCCAAAAGTGTTAATTTAAAGCCTGCATTTACGATTCCGAACTCTGAAAAAATACATCACAACTGGAAAAGATACTTTTGAGACAACAGCACATCATGATGTTGTCTACAAGATCTCATGCCATGATTGTGATGCATCGTATTGGCCAGACAAAAGGGCAATTAAAAAGAATCACAGAGTATGCGTTGGATATTAATAAAAAATCAGACTCACCAAGTGTCATCAGTTATATCTAATCACCAGATTTCACTTAATCATAATTTTGATGTCAGAATTTCGATGTCAGAATTTTAGATAGTGAATCATCTTATAATAAAAGACTGACTTCCGAGATGATTTTTATAAGGACACAAAAGAATGGACTTAATTTACAAAGTAACACAGAATCATTAACAATAATATACTTTCCCATTATAGCACTTTCCTCTTCCTGTTTCCCGTCATTTTTTCTTCTTCTTTCCTCACCACTTACATTTGATTCGATTTGTTCGTAATTTTTATTTTTATCAGTTTAAAATAAGTTATCAAAAAGCACGGAACAACATGACATAATTTATATCTTTTGAGTTCTGGTCTTAATACTGCTTGTTATATATATTGTTTTGCGCTATTTATTATTATATCATCTTTGTTGGTAGAAACACAGGTATTAATCTAAATCTTGCAGCATTTTAATTTGCTTAAATTCTCATTAGTTTAAATTATTACTTTATATAGCAATACATCGTTACGTTATCATGGAAAATCTGTATATGTAAGCTTTTGAGAAGAGACCTAATAGCTTTTATATTAATTGTTAATTTATTATACACTGTAATAAGAGGAGATTCATTCCTGGAATGGAATCCATGGACAGGTTTGAGAAAAATTCTATAACTTCTTGCGGTCATATCAAGGTCTTTTTAGATTGAACACATTGTTGCTTCAGAATTGAGGTTTTTAATATTATAAGCGCTTGAATTTTCTTGAATTTTTGGTATGTCATTATAATTGTTTTAATGTAAACTTTATATGTAACATTGAAAATAACTAGATAGAAGGTCGAAACGTACTTGTATTTTTAGTTAAATATCATTTTTATAATATTTAATAACGATAGCGAATAATATCTTGCTTGTATTCTGAGCCCTTTAACTGACTATTTCATATATTTAAATTGAGAAAATAAATGTAACTGATATCATTAATTTGAAACTAAAAAGTATGTTTTAAAATTACATGTTGACTCTCCGTTAAAAGTATATTTTTGGATTTGATACACTGCTGATTAGTAATAATATTTTCACATTCTAAAACGGCCACTAGATTTTTTCTTATAGTCTATAGTTTTTTAGCTCAATAAGCTGTTTCAGAATGAGAAAATATTACACTAGTATCAGCAGTATAATATATCGAATCCAAAAATATGATATGTACCAACAGAATGTAGGCACATAATTTTAAAATCCATGTCTGTATCAGAGAACAAAAAGAACGCTACGTACGTCTAACAATTATTCTAAAAATATATAACAAGACAAAAATACAATATATAAAAAATACAATATATAAAATACAATATATGACAAGTCTTCACTAACAAGAAAGTAAAGTAATAAAAGAAGTAAGTTGTTATAGTCGTTCAATTTGCAACGTTATGAAAGCTGCTAATCCTGCTAAAAATTTCAATTTTATCCAAATAAGAAGTACATATGCTCACATCAAGATAGACATGAAAAAATCTTTAACTGGCATAAAGTTCATCCAAGTAGACATTAAATCTGATTATATAAGCATATCCATTTCAAAATACATTGAATTCCCAGATAAAAATGTTGTCTGTTTACATCCGCAATTCCAAATATGTTAGGTTTTGCAGAAATTTATGACATAACTTATTTTTGTCAGAAAATAACATAATCGGTTTATGTAAGTATTCCTGTGTTTAAATTAGAGATGATGGATTACTCAATAAAAGATAGATTCTCATGGATTACTCAATAAAAGATGGATTCTGTAATTGCATGAAGATTCGTATTCAATTAAAAATAGATAATAAACGGATCCTGAATTATCTGAAATTCCATATCTACATCGGACAGAACAAGATTCGCAGATAAGAGTTGATGTGGAACTTATCTGTAACTTCAAATGTATTTTAGATATAACAGGATTTTCAGTGCTAGAAACCATATTTAACTAGATGTTCAAATTCATATATGGACATGTTAGGAATTTTTACCAGAAATATAATCATCAACTATAATTTAAAAAATTATATTTTAACGAGAAAAACACGCTACATTCATCCAAATATATATAGTATTATTCTAAAGTACAATCGAAAAGTTTCCAATAATAGTATGAAGGTACAGTCATGGGTGCATTTCAATTGCTTAATACAAACATCTTAATACAAACCTACACAGGAATACACAAAGTATGGCATTGTGCATGATTCAATTGGAACAGAATGTGCATTGATATCCGTTTCGGATAGAGTTAGATAAATGCAGCTTTTTCGACATGTATGAAATAAAAAAAGTAAAAGTGCCGGTTTCTTAACATTCTCCAATCTTATTTCTAGCCACTGCCGTTAGTAATATGTAATTGTCACTAGAAAACAAGTTTACATAGCCCTCGGCTGAATATAGATGTGTAATATTGTCGATAATAATAGACAATTGGAACGTAATTTGTGTCATCATATGCATGAGAGTGTCTAGGGATATTGCAATTGGAAAATACCTATAGATGAAGAATACAGTAGTCAAACATTTCATCAGTGTCAGATTATGAAGGCTGCTAAATAATCGTCTATTAATTATAATATGTATTAGAAAATATATATGGCCATATCGAGAAAAAGAGAATATTCTTCAAACAGTATCATTCTAAAGTATAATTGAAAAATCTCCATAGTTTAAACCATAGTTTAAAAGTAAAGCATTACTAGTAAGCTATTACAATTATTCATTTTTAATCTTAAAGAAACAGAAATCTATGTTCTCTAAAGTAATCTAGTAGTATCATAACAACATTTTACATAAAATGCAAATAAGTTTACTTTTAGTTGGCGGATATAATTCTTATCACCTAATTAATTACTCTGCCTTTCTGTAATATAATATATTTACATTTTATGATCAATTATATTTTGTAACATTATTTTAGAATTCTAACATGTCTCTAATCAATGTTATCTGAGTTAAGTATTATACTTATAGCACTTTCTATCAAATAAAGCATATCACAAAAGTGTTATTTAACATTTGTTTTATCTCTTTCAAATGTCAGTTTTTTATTTATTACCAATAGCGCTAAATATTTCATTGATGTTCTTAACTAAAACGTGAGACATAAATTAAGATATTTATCTTTAAAAATTCATTCAAAGTATAATAAAAATTGACTTATGACTTTTACAGGAGATAGTAAATAGCATTAGATTCCATGAAAAAAGTCAATATCATGCTCAGTTGAAAATAAATTCAAAAAGGTTAAAGCATTTGGTGATCCTCAATTAGAATATGGGAATCTGATTGATATTGTCATTACTTCATTTAATCAAAATTAAAACTTATAAAACGAAATGAAATAAAATCATCCATAATGTAATCTTTATGATCAATCATAAATATTATTTTATATTCTTCTGGAAAATATGAATTTTTTTCTCAAGAGCGATTCACAATTAGTGGCTTTAATCTACGTATCCATAAATAAAAAATTTCGCGAAAAGAAAGGCAATCTAATCTAGATTATCTATGTTCATTCTGTAGTCCAATACTTGCTGATTAAACGGCATATAAATACGTTATCCTCCAGTGTACATATCTTACAGTATAATACTCACAAAGTTCCTAGAAATATTGCATAAGCTATATTTCTGAAATTCTTAAAAAGTATTAAGAACGTGTCTCGTTAGTAAGAACTAATTCAATTAAAATACTAACCGACGACTCGGAAAATATGACAGAAACGTTAGAAAGAGCGCTGGAACCATTATTGATAATTGGATCGTTCTGCAATTTAGACTGCAATTTTTGAATATTCTCGTGAACAATCCAGGCCGTATCTCTCTTACTTGTATGCTTTGGCCGTATGGAGCTTTCTTACATACTTTTGTTTCTATAAAATATATTACTTGGATTATTTGCGGTTTAAAATTATATTCATGAGCTATTTCGTACCGTTGCTTACCATTATGTTAATTCTCACCAGTTTCTGTCGTTTTAAGGTAAAAAATTTTTTAATGGTTCGGTCCCTATATAATAATACTTAATCTTTTAATACTACTTATCTCTTGTTTAATATTTTTAGTATTTTTAATTGAAAGCATTAAAGAAGTCTTAAATTCACAATTATAGACAAATATAAAATTATAAAAAGTTTTTTTAAAAGATTCGATATCGTCAATCATGACCTACATTTAATCAAACTCAAGCTCTGCCATAATTCTATCCCATTCGGCCCTCTCACTAATCTGCTCGTTCCTTACAAATCGCACACAGCAAGTCCTCATACATAATCCTTTTCCTCTTTTCTCCTCTCCTGATGCTGTTCTCTCTGGGGTACCTCAAGGTACCATTCTCGAAACCCTTCTTTTTGTCTTTAATTTGTTTAATGTTTCTCTGTTCTTCGAGTTCTTTATGTACGCAGACGACATAATTCTTCTCAAATCCTTTCATTCGATGCTTTAGCAATCTATTTTGTTTTAAATAAAGATCTAAAATCTCTTGCCAAATGATCTATTAATAATTCGCTGCATCCAAATCTCTCTAAATCATCCTTGCTAATAGTCGATTTCTCAAAATTATTATCTTGTATTCAATTCTTCTCTTAAGAGATTTAAACAGGGTAAATTTTGAAAAAAATCGATTTTTTAATATTTTGAAAGAAACACAATCAATCTGAGATGCTAAAATATTTTTCGCAATAAAAGTTTTTTATTTGAAATAAAGGGAGGGATTATATATACTCGCGATTATTTAAACGGCCATTATTAGTACAATATCTCAGATTGATTGTGTTTTAACATCCAAACATTTTGGCGCACAGTCACATTTGAGATTAATTAAATTCATGAATTTAGAATATTATATTATTCGTCACTTTCAACTTTGATCTATCCTTAGGCACTCTCTATTATATTATGTTGTTACATCGGTTTTTATTTATTAAATTTTTTAATTTAAATTTGTGCAGTAAACATATATATAGTAATCTGAAAGTAAAACTTCAAATGCGTTTTTCTCAAAATCATTTTTTTCAACCTGCAGCAAATTGACATGATTGACAGCAAATAAAAAAATTTACTCGACTTATTGACTTGATGTAAATTGAGTAAACTAAATAAAAACATTTATTCAGAAAACTTATCTCTACCTTAAGAGAAACCGAGATAACTAGTATGTAGATGATTGCGCGCGCGCGTGTCGGTGTGTGTGCGTGCGTGCGTGCGTGTATGATTTTAACTATTGCTTCACCATTTATTGCATCGCTATCTTACAAGGGAGGTTAGGCAATTCAAAAATTCAAAAAATTCTGAAACATTTTGTGGAAATAAAGCAGTTTGTCCATAACATAAAAGTATTTTTTGTTCGTGCGGAATTACTGTTGATATAATATCTTTTTTTTTTCAAGTATGTTGCAACTGGCTGCTCTGTCAAAAGCCAAAATTAAATGAACGATATTTTAAACCTTCCTTACGAATAAAACAATTTTAGAAGGTGAAATATTTTTAAAAAAAAATTAGTTTTTTTCTTTTGAAGCGAATATCGTCGAACAAAAAATAGTTTTGTGTTACGGATGAACTACTTTACCTATACACAAAGTTTCAGAATTTTTTGAATCTTTGAGTTGTCTAGTGTCCCTTGTCAGTTCCGGTTTGCTAGACTTTGTAATAGCAGTTTTGTTGACGCCTAACATTTGCAAGCTAATTTTGTCTATTGTATTATGTTTTATGTTCATGTGTATTTCTCTGTTCTCACGTAATCTTTTTCATAGAACAATAAACTAAATTAAATTAAAAAAAAACTTTTTGGACAGATCAACTTTAATGCTTACATTATTATAATATAACTCTCTATCAGTCACATTTTCTGTACACATTGCAATAACAATTTTTACTCAAATATAAAATTATAATAATTTTTTTCTGTATCGTATAAGTGATCAACATGATTTTTTTTAAAGGAATTGAAAATGTGGTTACACGAATTTGCTATAATAGACGACACGTTAAAAGCTCTCGGAACGTCAAAGGAATACCAAAGGCTACAAAAATGGATAATTTAAATAATAATCGATTGAATGTATACGTTTTTTGTCGCTTAGCATGTGTTAATATTATTTCTTTTTTATTTTAATTTTGAATAATCACATAAATTTAACTCTTTTATTTATTTTAACGACAATTACGTTTCTAAAAGATTATCCATCAAACGTCATTATCTTAAATGTTCTGATTTCTGCAGCTATCCTTGGGTTAGATATTATATCTGTGTATTTATTTTGTAAGCTATTTTTATTGTGCGTGAAAATGATTACAATGTGAAATACATAAAGACGTTTTGGTAACATATAAAAAATAGAAGCCGTATTCATCAATGACCTTGATAATATATGTATATTTTCTGTTTTGTTTGTGCAAAACATGTATATATAATACTTATATTGAGTTTTAAAAAATATATTAAATAGCAATTACTTAAAATAAATAATTAATCACTACTTTTTATTGTTACATATTTATAAGAGATAAGCATCTTTAGAAAACGCTATGAAGGAAGAAAATGTTGAGTAATGTAATTGAATAAACATACGGTCAAATTTTTCACTTCCAATGAACTTGATCTTGATATAACGTCAAAAAAAGTAATAGAAAAAGTATAAAAGTTTCATCTTCATGCTCGCATTATGCATACAAATATTTGGACGGCCCCGTAAGCGCAATGTATAAAATTTGTTTCTGCTATGAAATTTTTACGCTCTTCGCAAATGTTCCTGCGATTTGCCTTTGATGCATTAATTTCTATGAAGGGATGAGCATGAGCGATGTAACTTCACAGTTTCAAATTGGAATATGACGAAGTGACGTGATGTGATGTTTGGAATTCATTGCTATAGATTTTCAGTAATTTTTGCGCGTTTTCGTTAAATATTAGGTATAAAGTTTTTGCAAAAATGATTGGAATTTGAAATTTACACTTTTCGTATAAAAATGAATGTTAATGTAAACATACCAGTGAGCAGACGTGTACTGTAAGTCCGGATATTAACAAAGTTAATTTATTTATATTATTATATTATTTAGGAATGCTTCGCATAATGTGTTAAGGATACAGAATATCGGAATATCCGTCGTCAAATTCTTTTTGTATATCCAATTATCCGACTGAATAACGGATTTTCCGAAAATCCTGCGAAATACTTGGAAAAAGACTTCCAAAGAAAAAAGAAAAATGTTATGGTCCTTTAACCAGAGATGTTTTAACAAAAAGTCCTTTAAGGAGAGGGTCTTTACGTTTTAGAATCGGTTTTAAAAGCATTCTTTGAGGATTTTTTTAATAAATAAATTTAGATATAGTCAAAAACTAATACAAGTGCGTACAATATATTATACGTATTAAAAAAATATATTTTTTGTATTGTTAATTTTTAACACAATAGTAATAAGATGGCGTTGAAATTAGGCACTACAAATACAGTGATTAAAGTACACATATTGTTGGTTTGATAGCAAAAATAAAGCTATTTCTTATAATGAATCTTTATAATTCTCGCCCGAACTAAAATAATTAATATTAAATGGCAACAAAATGGCAACAGTTTTTTGAAGAATTATTTTGAAAAAATAATTCTAATTTTTCTTACATTTTTCCTTTTATTTAACCTTCAAAAAAATAGAATTAACGTAGACTATTAATTCTAATATGGACGATAATGACATGTTCTCTGCGTATAACCGTAAAAGTAGAAGTCAGTCGGACTTTCACTTTTTTTGGAATAATAATTGTTGGAAGTGCGCTCTTAATGTAGAGGATAATATGCTACCTGCCGAGCAATAAGTTGGAAGAAGGTTTGTGTTTATAATAAAGTAGCATGTTTGTGTATAATACAAAGAAGTGTCTACAAAGAAGTCTTTTATTGAGAATCTTACGATCTCGAAATCGCTGCTGCAACATTCTGACGATCGTGACAGAATTGTGATTTCGTTGTAGCAAGCAGAGATTGTAAGAAAATAATTCATAGACATGGATTAAGTAAAGTTAATGCTAAAAATAACGCATCCATCTCTTTACAAAAATGTATACTTCCTTTCGAGCTGAGCAGTCGAAGGAAGTTAGTTTCGTTGCAAGTTAGTTTCGCATTGGTACAAAACGAGTGAGTTTAATGAGCTAATTCAGAAGCTGCAAATCTAGATGATCGAAGCTAGAGAGCCTGAAAAAGCCATTGGAAGAGAGGCATAGTACGCAGATGAGTATGCTACGAAATATTATCAGGCAAAGTCGGACTAACTTGTCTATCAGAGCGGAAAAATGAACTCGAAACGTTGACCGCTCAGATAACATTTATGTTGCATAAGATTTAAAAGAGTCTGGGCGGTCCCGGCACAATGAACTATTACGACAACACAAAAAAGTATATGCTTATTAAAATTGCCGAAAATCGAATTAAGAAAGTTTGATATTTTTGGATATCAAAGATTGACTTCCGTTTTGGAGTACTTTTAAGAAAATTCATGAAGACGCAGCATTGTCGAGGGAAGATAAATTCCAATCTAATGCAGTCTGGTAAAAAACTTGTGCGTATTTGAAGTAGTGAACAATTTTCTACTAACGGCCGGTAATTATGAGAAAGCCATGCACAGTCTTGAGTCTCGATTCGGTAAAAAAGATTTATTGATTAAGTATTATGTGCGCTTTTAAAGTTAGTCTTAAGTAAGAACAAAAATGTCTCTCAGAATTATTTATATTATGAGATGCATATACGAACACTTGAGACTTCAGGTGCGACGACAGAAATGTTCGCAGCAATGTTGTTTCCTTTGGTAGAGTCCTCACTGCCTGAAGAGACATGGCAATGAACAAGGGCCCAGTTAACTCCTCATTCTGACGCGTCTTTTGTAAATATTACAACAAATGTTGCAAAGATTGTCTCACGAGTTTAATAACTTTTCTAGGAAAAGAGAGTGAGGAACATATTCAAATGGCAAAGACATACTTCGAGAGCAATTATTTCTGATAAAGGACAAAAATAAAAAGAAATCGAAAGCTGAACGAGATCCAAAGATAGCGACAGCGTCTGGTGTCACTGTCAATAAAAGAAGCAAAGCTGCATCGATGTATGTTCTGTAGAGTCCGTCGTGACAATTTGAGTTGTGAAACGACCAGAAGTATGGACTTTGAGAAGATATTTCAAGCTGTAAAAGACAAGCAGGGCTGTTTTAATTGTCTGAAAGTAGGACACAGCTATAAAAGAATATTTGTCGTAACAAAAGCAAAATGCCTTTAGTTCGGCAAAGAATTGTTGAACATTGTTTATTGATGTGTAGAAATCTGTCAAACAAGGATGAGTCAAAGCAAACGAGAAGAAGCCTAATGAACTAGTTTTTCACGAGGAAAATAGTTATCTCGCGAATGTCTCTTCGAGTGCAAAAATGTTCCTGTCTACACTAAAAGTCAAAATTAGATGAGATTCAAAAGGCTTGGTGAACATTCATGCCATTATAGATACTGGCTCATATAGATCTTATGTTTTGGAAAAGTAGCCAGAGAGCTTGGATACGAGACTGAGGGCGAACAGACAATGTGTATTTATTGTTTGGAGGAACTAAAATCAAACCTCGGAGACACAAAATTTGTCGGATCTATATCAGCAACTTAGATGGAACATATAAATGTGACTTTGTATTAGGTGTACATACTTTGCTTCCGCCGTTTTTTTTCCGAAATTCGAGGTTTTATTGTAAAAAAACTGGTTATACATTTATGATTCAAAGTATTGTCCATCGCTGGCCACTACTTTCTCCCATCTTTCGGGTAGCGTACGAATCCCACGTCGAAAAAATCATCTTTTGAGGCTATCCACGAATCGATCCAATTTTTTACTTCTTCATAAGATCGGAAGTGCTGGTCAGCCAGGCCGTGTGCCATTGATCGAAACAAGTGATAGTCAGAGGGAGCAACGTCTGGAGAATACGACGGGTGGGATAGGACTTCCCATTTCAACGTTTCCAAGTATGTCTTGATCACTTTCGCAACATGGGGTCGAGCATTGTCATGCTGCAAAATCACTTTATCGTGTCTCTCGTTGTATTGCGGTCGTTTGTCTTTCAATGCTCGGCTCAAACGCATCAATTGCGTTCGATACCGATCGCCTGTGATTGTTTCAGTCGGTTTTAACAGTTCATAATATACTATGCCGAGCTGGTCCCACCAAATACAGAGTATGACCTTGGACGTCAAAATCACCGTTCTTGAAGCGTTGAAACCACTCACAACACGTTCTTTCACTAATAGCGGCCTCACCATAAGTATTTGAGAGCATTCGATGAGCCTCAGCCGCAGATTTCTTCATATTGAAGCAAAAAATTAAAACCTCCCGCAAATGACGAGAATTTGGCTCGTAAACTGACATTTTCAATCGAGAATAATTTTATGATGCAGACACAAATCGACTAATGTTTCTATGAGGTTATGTTGACAGATGCCCAAGTTTATTGTATGACGTCTATGATCTATTTATTTCGACCATCACTTACCGCTAAAGTCATCTATAGGAAAACGGCGGAAGCAAAGTTGTACACCTAATAGTTTTGCAACAAGATATTATCTGTCAAGATGCTCCTTATAAGATCGATGGTCCATGGGTGGATATACTTGAGAAAAATGATATACGTTTGAGCGACACCGATGAATGTCAAGAGTCCATTTCATTGTTGATTGGAGCTAATGTTGCTGGCAAGATATTCACTAATAAAGTTCTGCAGATAAAGGAGTAACGGCTTTATAAATTAAGCTTGGATGGACAATCTTAAGTAGGAATATAGACGATAATAATAGCACCGATACTACACTGACAATTATATCAATGTTCACTCAAGAAGCTAATCAGATCAGAAATATCAGACTTATAAAGACTCGATGTTTTGGACATTACAGAATCTATCAAGAATATTACAAAAGAGATACATCAAGCTGAAATAAAGATCTCTTCAATAGACAATGAAAATCCACAACGAAAATCAATACGAAGTTCTTCTGTCATAGAAAGAAAATCATCTTTACAAGATAATCGAGACATAGCCGAGAAAAGAAAATCGTCGTTATAAAGAGATTGCGACAAAAAGATTTACTTGACGACTACCAGACTGTCTCGAGTTGGCTTGAAGAAGTGATTATTGAAAGAGTACCTGCACTTGAAGTCGAGAGCTATCTTCTACACAAGCCTATAGTCAAGAAAGAAGAAACTACGAAGATAGACCCTTTTCGATGCATCAGCAAAGAATCGCCTTCGCTTAATCAATCGCTTAGAGACTGGACTTAATCTCACACAGCTCATTTTAGCATTGTTACATTGATTTCAAAAAAGGAAGATAAGGGTAACGCAAAAACCTTCTTACAAATTAGCGTCTGTGTCGGATAGAGAGGTTTTGAGATTCCTGTGGTGAAGCATTGAAGAAAGAGATTTATCGACATCATTAAATTGTCTTTGGAGTGACAAGCAATCCATTCTTTTTAGGGGCGACGATTGAATTGCATATTAGCAGAGCCTTAAGCTCTACCATTTTGCCATATAAGAAATTAATTTATGAGAAACTGACAAAATCCTTTTATGTCTATGACTACGTCACTAGTATCGATTCTTATTTTGATTTTGAAATTTTCAGGAGAAAAGCTTATTCCCTTTTAACCCAGGCCAAATTTTATTTAAGAGATTGGAGATACACTGGCGGGGATCTTGAGAGTTAATCGACGGTGCTTGAACTTACATGAGACACCAAAAGGGCTATTCTAATATTACCCGAATTTCTTGCACGACGATCACGGAAAAAAATGACGAAAAGGGTCGCAAGTACAGAAAATTTACGACCCTCTCGGATTCGTCTGTCCCATACTTTGTTAAAATAAAAATTATTATTGCAAGATCTATGGATTAAAAATGTGGATTAGGATACAAAAATAGATTTCGACATTAAGCAAATTTTTCGAATGGGTTCAATAACTAGGTCTCCTATGTGTATTGAAATTTCCATGATGGATTTTTAGAGAGGAAAGAGATCCTGATTCATTGTCCTTTTATGTTTTTGTCGATGCCAGTAAGAATGCATACGCGGCACCAATCTTCGTACAAGTTGAGTCAAGCATAGGAGTCGAGATACATCTCGTAGAAGCCAAAAATAGCACTCAAAGAAAAGAAGATCATACTTTGCCTTGAGCCTCTTTACTAGCAGCCTCCATTAGAGCTAGGACAATGTAATCCTTCATTAAGGCTATGGATTATCAAAATATCAAAACCTATTTCTGGAGTGATTCGATAATCGTTCTAATATGAATTCGACAATGGAAAGTCTTTGAATGGAATATAGTGTTCTGGAAATAAGGAGCCTTACGAATCTTGAAGATATGTTCCTGGAGTTATAAACCCAGCGAATTTACCTTCCCGAGGTGCTAAGAAATTCCTTGAAACTGAAATGGTGGGAGGGATCGAAGTGATTGAAGCTGCCTCAGCTTCAAAAAGAATCCAAAAAGGAAAGAAAAATTGACGAGAACATATTTAACTTAGAGTTACGCATGACTTCCGGACGATGCAAAGAGAGAATATCCCCCGAGACTATTGCCGAAGAAATCGTTATGCTAAACTCCGTAGAACAAGCAAATGGAGAGGCAGTTCCTTGGAATTTACAGAGACTTTCGATGTTTTCTAAAATTGTGTGTACATGGATATTAAGATTTATGAATAACTGTCGAAGAGTCCATGTAAACAAAACTCAAGAGTTAAGTGCCAAAGAAATTACTAAGGCAGAATTATTTCTCTGTAGACTAGCACAGAAAGAATCATTTCTAGAAAAAAACGATTCACGAAGTTTAAATGTTTTCAAGGAGAATGAACAAATACGCACAAAAACAATAACCTCCAATCATCAAGATATCTTTTCTTTCATGTCCCAGTGTTGGATTCAATTCATTTATTGACATTGAAAATTATTTTTCACATTCATCTAAAACTTAATCATGCTGGTATTGACATTGTGATAAATAACTTGCGCGAGAAGTTTTGAGTCTTGCAATGTCATCGAATGATAAGCTCAGAAATAGAAAATGCATCGTTTGTCATTGGTATGCATCGAAAACGATAAAATCATCGCTAGGATTGTTACCTGAAAACAGAGTGAGAGATGCAGCAGCATTTGAAATGATATTGATTACGCTGGATTACTTTTTTTGAGCGACAAAAAGCTTATATCTGTTTGTTTATTTGTGCAGTCCACTTGGTTGGTTACCAGGTATGTATCAGATGTATAAGCTTAAATCCGCTGTTTTTAAGTCAGAAAAACACATTTTTTTTCCTAGGAAGCAAAAACAAATTTATTCAAAGTACTTGCCCTCGCTAACTATACATTTATTCCATCTTTCGGGCAATTTGTGTATAACACGCCAAAAAAATTCCTCATCTTTCGAGGCAAACTACTCATCAAGCCATTTTCGGACATTTTCGTAAGAATCGAAGTGCTGCTTAGTGAGCCCATGGCCCATCGACGAAAACAGGTCATAGTCAGAAGGTGCCAGGTCTGGTGAGTAAGCGGGATGGGGTAGCACTTCCCAGTTGAGTGTCTCCAAGTAGTTTTGGACCATTGTTGACGTGTGCGATAGTGCGTTGTCGTGAAGGAAAATCAGTTTGTCATGTCTTTTCCGATAATGCGACCTTTTTTCACGCAGAGCACGGTGAGCATTAACAGTTTCACTAGGTTTTAACAGCTCGTAGTAGATGACACCCTCCTGATCTCACCAAACGCACAGCATCGTCTTCCGTCCGAAGCGATTTTGGTCTTGAGGAAGATGTTTGGTTGGGCGAGATCAATCCAAGATTTCTTGCGTTTAGGATTTTGAAAATACTATAAATCCACTTTTCATCGCCTGTCACAATTCGATGCAGGAATGACTTTCTTTTTTGTCTAGCAAGCAGAATTTGGCATGTGTTTTGGCGTTGCTCCATCTACCTATCGTTCAGTTCATGCGGCACCTATTTTCCAATCTTTTGAACCTTCCCCATAGCATGTAGCCGCATGGAAATGGCTGCTTGAGAAACACCTAATTGCTCGGCAAGCATTTTTTGCGATTGGGTATCGTTCTCGTCCAAAAGAGCCTGCAATTGACATTTCTCAACCTTCCTGGGCCGATTTTTACGCTTCTTGTCACTCAGGTCAAAATTGTCGTCATTGAATCGGCGAAACCAATCTCTACACGTTGTTTCTGATAAAGCATAGGCCTCCACAAGCATTCGATGCGATTCGGCAGCCGATTTCTTCAAATTGAAACAGAAAAACAAAGCATCCTGCATATGCTTTTTTTTTTAGCAAAAAACTAGACATGATTACGAAAGAAAAAATGTATGTTATTGTATGAAATTGCTGATGATGTGCACTGGTTAATGTTGACAGATGTCAAACACATAAATAAAGTGTGCCCAAGGTAGCTTTGTACGTTCACTAATGCCATCTATGAGCAAACAGCGGATTTAAGCTTATACTGGTAAATATGAAACCGGAATTTATCAATAGATGGCCATAACTGTCAACGTAGTTGCCGTCAGACGGCGCCATTGACGCCATTTCCTTGTTCTGACATCTCACAAAGATTTTTAACTTACAACAATACAAGTTTCATACAACAGTATAGTTTGTAATAGCGTTGAACATGTCGAATTTTGTGCCTGGAAACTACGATTTGCGGACAGCATTGATTTTCTGTTACCATTTGAAGAAAACTTCTGCAGAATCGCATTGAATGCTTGTCGAAGCTTACGGTGAGCATGCTCTTGGTACATCACAGTGCTTAGAGTGGTTTAAAAAATTCAAAAGTGGCGATTTTGACGTGAGAAACGAAAAACGTGGAAAACCAAAATAGATTGAAGACAGCGAATTGTAAGCGTTGTTGGATGAGAAGACGCTCAAACTCAATAACAACTCGCGGATCAATTGAATGTGACAAGAGAAGCCGTCTCCATACGTTTGAAATCCATGGAAAAGATCCAGAAGATGGGAAAATGGGTTCCACATGAACTGAATGAAAGACAGTAGGAAAACCGAAAAACCACTTGCGAAATGCTGCTCGCCAGGTACAAAAGAAAGTGATTTCTCCATCGAATTGTGACTGGCGATGAAAAATGGAATATTTTGAGAATCCTAAGCGTAAAAAATCATGGATAACTCCAGGCGAACCATCGACATCGACTGCAAGGCCAAATCGCTATGGACGGAAGACAATGCTCTGTGTTTGGTGGGATCAGAAAGATGTGATCTATTATGAGCTGCTAAAACCTGGCGAAATCGTTAATACTGAACTACCGACAAATGATCAATTTGAATCAAGCTTTGTGTGAAAAACAACCGGAATATCAAAAAAGGTTACACAAAGTGATTTTGCTTCATGATAATGCACCATCACACACAGCAAAACTGGAAGTATTTTTCAACCAAATGTTTCAAGGAAACGATTGAGGCATTTGGTTGGGAAATACTTTCGCATGCGGTTTACTCATCACTTGGCTCCGTCCGATTATCACTTATTTGCATCGATGGGATACGCACTTGCTCAGCAGCGCTTCACTTCTTACGAAGATGTACGAAAATGGCTAGACTGGTTTGGCTCAAAAGAGCAACAATTTTTTTGGCGTAGCATCCACAAATTGTCAAACAGGTGGAAAAAATGTATAGCTACTGATGGGCAATACTTCGAATAAAATATTTTTTATCATTTCATGCAATAATCATTTTCATGCAATAAACGTGTATTTTCTATAAAAAAATTCCGATTTCATATTTACATATCTGGTATATCCCTATTAATAAAGGAATTCCTGAAGGCCTTCAAAAGATTCATTGCACATCGAGGAAGATCTACTGTATATAACGATAATGGGAAAAATTTTGTAGGGCTAAGAATCTGCAGAAGATTAATTGGCGGAAAATTTCTCAATATTGTGAGAATCAATGAGATAACATGGCATTTTAATCTACCTTCAGCTGCCTGATGGAGAGGATGATGGGAGCGGTTTATCCATCTCCTTAAAGATCTACTGAAGAGGATTCTTTCTCTTCAGGAAGAGGAGGACTGAAGAGGATATTAAAAAGAACTTCATTGAGCTGAACGAAGAAATGAATACTGTTCTATATGACTGCGAAGCTATTATGAATTCAAGACCTCTTACTTATTTAATAAAGAAAAATACTGAGATCACGTTCTCTCCAATGATGTTCATCAGTGACATTCGAAAAAATGGCGTTCCAGACTTAGATCAAGTTTATCAGTTCCACTTTGCAAAAAGGATATGCTATCAGCAAAGATTGAAAGAAAAGTTTAGAAAGCGTTTCCGTATACAATACTTGGGTCAATTATGTAGACGAATTAAACCCAGAAATAGTTCCACGCCTGTAGTTGTCGGAGACGTCGCTTATCGAAAACAATTTACAAAAACGATTGGACTGGCCGCTCATCATTAGAGAAGTTTACCCTGGAAAAGGTATTACGTGTGGGTGATAAAACTGAAAACGAGTAAAGGCGATTTGATTCGACCTATCTAAAGACTATTTCCCTTGGAAGTCGGACATTCCGGAAGCTGATAATTTTTTCGAGTCTATTACTACGATATCAGAGACTACTGTACTAAGGGACCTGCAGCTACTATCCTTGAGGAATCCGTAGTTATCTCAAAAGAGGAAACCATTGGAAGAAATGAAAAGACCTGAAATGGTCGTAATATCAAGAAATCAAACCAAAATGCTTCTCATTTCATTTTTGTTTTAATTTTTTCTAAGATAGATTGATTTGCTCCTACCAAAAAGTCACAATTCAAGAGCAAAATTGGAAGTGCTCTCAATACCGTAGAGGGTAAGACGCGTGCTACCGGCCGAGCAATGAGTTGGAAGAAGGTACCGGAATGGCCACATAATGGCTACGTAATGGACGAAAAGAAACAAAATAGGATGAGGCTTTCGCTTACTGCTCTTGCTTTTATAACTCTAACTTTTACTATCGTTATTACTATGAACTATTCGATCCGTATGTTCCTTTTGTATTTTATAATAAAATAGCGTGTTCGTTTAATACAAAGAAATGTCTTATATTATTGAGAATCTTACGATTTCGAAATCGCGGTTGCAACAGTAATGACAATATTTGAAAACACGATTTCAGAAAAAAAGCGAATAAAGTTTTGAAATATTTTAGTATAAGTATCGCTCCGTTTTCCGTTAGAAACAAAAGACACTCAAAAGGGAATGAAACTCTGCTCTATTGGATAGAAACGTTCTAGAATGGTTTTGAAAGATTGAACATAAATAATAGCGAGCGCTAGTTGTATTGGTTAGTGTGCGCTATTTGAATCGATCAAGAGGCCCCACACACCATATCATTTTATCTTATCGTATATGTTTTGAATAATTTTCGTTTTTCCCAAAAGAACATTTTTGTAAGATATTCTTGAGACTAAAAGCTTTTTAAAAAAAGTAAAAATAATCGATATTTTTTATTCCTAAAAAAATTCCCTTAACAAATGCATTTATTTATGTTTTTAGCTTACAATTGTTTAGTAATTTTGTTTAATATTTCTTAGCTTACTAATTAACAAATTGTTATTTTCTGTAAGGCATGTAGTTTTCTGATGACTTTCTTTTTCGTTATCTAAAAATAAATTATAGTTCAAAAAAACGACTGGAACTAAATTATAAATTTTGGATAAAACTCATTTTAAAACTCATTTTAAAATTCTGTTCCTCTCTCATATATACATAAACGTAAACATATTATATTAAAACATAACAAGTAAATAATAAAATTCTAATTTAATCCGACTTCTAATTATTTATTAACGCAGTTAGTGTTAATGTGCTTATACATATAATAATAATTTGTATACATTATAATTTTAATAAAAGATATAACTAATTCTTTTTCAATTCAGAATGCATAAGCTCCAGATTTCATCGAATCAATGAACGTTTACGAATATTATATTCTGATCTGTTCGAAAGTAGTATTACAGATTACAGAAGACAAAATCCATCTTTGTGCAACAGCGGATAACAGGAGTTAAAGATCACAATCAATATATATGGATTATAATGTAATAATTATTTAATTACTGTGTTCACATATGCATGCTTATGTATATATATGTAGAGAATGTCTCAATCTAACATCAACATCAACATATTTCAAAAAGTATAAAAAAAATGTTTTCTATAAAAGTGCAACTGTTTGAGGAGTCTAACGTGATAACGTTATTCTTTTTTAGTTAGAGACACAATGAAAAAGACCACGTTATGGTATTTGCACTTTTTAAAATGGAATTATATGACATTTTACGTAGTGTGATTTTTCTAGAACCATTCTGCATGTAAAAGTATTAAGTTAGAAATATAAAAGATCAATAATTTACGAGATATTATAGGTACATTTCTCTGACACATATAATTGACATTAAATATCTCATAAACCATTAATTTTTTTGCTAATCGTAATATCCTAATACTTTTATGAATAGAATAATGACATAAGTCAGGTGTAAAGAAAACATATACTTGTATGTTTAATAAAATTATTCATTGCCTACGTATTTTTTATAAAATAGAGAGCCGATTTCGGCTACCTCCAAATTTTGTCTAAACTCACGATCTATATATTAATCTATATATTAATCTATATATTAATCAATTAGATTCAATTCGAATTGCAGTTTAAACGAAGCAATGGAGTTGCCATACTAATTCGGAAATAGATATTTTAAATTTTAAATAATTAATATATTTTTATTCCTAATCTTCTGATTCATCTATTTTGAAAAAGTTGCATCCATTTCATATTCTGGATAAGCATTACTGTGGTATTGAGATGTATTTTCCATATATCTATAATATTCTAAGTACCACAAAACAGATGCAATATGCGAACAGCATTCTATAGTTCGTGCTCCTGTTTTGCATTGACAATGACAATCTTTGATAGGATCAAAGTCATCTTTTTCATCACCGAATCCAAAATTGGTATTGCTTCGATGAAATATGTCGAAACTGCAACTTCAACTTTAAAATGTCTGCTTTCTGTTTGTGCACGTAACACTATCTTGCGCCACGTTTTCATGCATAAGACCGCTTACTTTATCTAGTAAATTCCAATTGTTATTCTGTAAAGATCTTGGAGTGTTAAACGTAGAATATCTGTAATGGATGTTGCCTGTATTTTCTCCTAAATGGTTATCTTTGTGAACCATCTTTCATCTTCTAAAATCTTTTGAAGATCGTTTGATTTTTTTTAGACAAAGCGAGCATTCTTTGAGCAATTATTTCATCATCCGATGATGTTATTTGAATTCGCGGTAAGCATTACACAGTGCGGATACAATTCATATGTCATCTTCGATATATATGATATTTGAGTGTTAGAAAAAACATCGGCCAAGCATTTTTCATGTTTTAATTAAACCATTTACGGATTCAAGAGTCCAACGGATTTTGGTCACAAGTCTGGATTCATTCGCACTTATTACCTTTTTGCTTAAAAAAAGGGGCATTTTCGATATCAATCCATATTCTTCCAAAGTTGTTATTGAATCACGGCATCCTCTACGATCATAACATCTTCTAAACGGCCATAACCATTCTAAAAGTAGAGTAACTTCTCTCTGTCATCAGACTGTTTAATATATTAGCATTATTTTTCCCGTCATCAAAATAGGGACCAAATACGCCCAAAATAGTATTCAATAGTATTAACTATCATAAATTCGACTAGTGGCCTGCCTTTGTGCATAGAAAAAGGACGCCTTTGGAAAGAATAGTTACTACTTTTCTTCTTTGTACATGTATGTTCGATGCTACAAGTATTGCCAATCTTTACTTTCCGTAAATAGAGCTTTAGCCATATCCTTAGTGTGTAATCATATGAAATCTTCTCTCGTGATATGATCCAAACCAAGATGATTGGGGACAGAATTTTCCATGCTTTTTTAGCAGTTATTTTACCTGTTCTTTTATCAATTGTACGTTTCTGTATCCCGAAAAGTGTTGACAAGATTGAATAAGATATTCCTGTTCTCAATTTAATAAGGAATAGAGCGAGACAAGTGCATGCACTTTTTGTAGATGTACTACGGATTTTACACTAAGATATGCGGTAAAGATTATTGAAATCTCTCGCGGATATTCCGGTAAGTCGACGATAATCACTTAAGATTCCAGAAGTGTCAAAATCCAATAATCGTTTCTTTGCTAATACTCGGAGATAATTTAACAAGTTGGATATCTCAGTTCCACTTGAAAAAGTTGTATTCGATATTTGCTTTATTTAATTAGCATCATCATCTTTGAAAACACGTTCAAATTCCTTTTGCATCGAGGTCTTTGAATTATTAATTCGTTATTGATAAAGGCCTGAAGTTTAGCTCCTGGAGAGATATAACAATAAGCGATTGTACAGCTTTGCATATAATATAATATTTATGGATCTAACGCTTTTGCCAAAAGGAAATGTTCTGAAAAGAACTGATAGATGATAAAGTCTATAAATATCTAAGAGGACAGATAACTTTGAAAAGAACTGTTTGAACAATGGACATTAGAAGTAGAGCTTGGAAATTTGTGCACGGTTACGGGGCGCACGTAAGTGAGTCGAAGTGTGAATGGCAATGAAGTGTGATGGCAATTGACTATCATATGATCTACTTAATGAAAACAAAGCGTAGCGTTCGTCTCATAATCGTACTTTAATGTCCGCGGGTCATAATAATGAAATAAAAATAAATACACTGCTCGAAAAATTCACAAAAGAGAAAGATTCGATAATTCGAGATTTGAAAACTCTCAAAATGAATGAAAACTCTCAAAATAGTCTCAAAATGACATTATGCTACGATAAATATCCATAAATAAATGAGCTTTTGGACAATTATGTGATTTTTTTTTAAAGGAATGTATTGCAAAATATGCACAAATAGTGTTTTCATAGTTTCAAGCGCGCACGCGCGCGTGCATGCATGCACGCACATTCCTTTGCTAACAATTTATTTACACAAAGGCAAATATTGATCCTTTCTGGGAGATTTATTGGCATGTATAATTTAATTTAAATCGGCATCAAATGCATAAAGAATTGAGAAAACTTTGCCATTTCAAAATAATTCAAATTATTTTCTAATATGATAATGAAAATATTGATTTCCGAACAAATGTGGTAACTCCATTGCACTGTTTAAGTTGGAATCACTCGAATTGAATGTAATTGACTCTAAAGTATAGATTTTCGTGAGTTTAGACAAACTTTAGAGGTGGCCTTATCGGTCCTCTTCCTTTGAGATAATGAACGACTTTTCGCCAATTTCAGTAATCATGATAGATATTGTCAAAGTCACGATCCTAAATGACTTCTACAGGTTTTTTAGTTGCTTGTTCTTACTTAAGAAGCTTTTGTTAAGTATAATTGATAATATAAACGTATTTAATTTTTTGTTTCTTTTCTCATGGAGTAAAGCAGATGAATTCTCTGCTTTAAGAGGATTCTAAAACTTCTTGTTTTACAACGTAAGTAATAATAATACGTGTCTGGAAAGTGGAGTCTATGCCGAAAACGATCAAAAATTTCAAAATTGATATATTTTTTACCATTTCTTAATGAAATATATGACGTCTCAGCTGTCAAGTCGTGAGAATATTTGCTTGATATGAAAGCTTCGCAACCTGTATGTACAAAATAATGGTTTCTAGACATGATTTACACAAACCATCATCATTCTTAGAATTAGACTTAGGCACTTTATCGCGACAAATTTCTTATACTGCTGTAATAATATGTAATGATGTATCAATGATATGTAAATCGTCTGTGTGCTATTTACAATATGAATGTTTTTCCCCTTAAAATTATACGGAAAAAAATTTTAATATATTTGAATAGGTGTTATAATCGATTAAATGTAGAAGCAGAGAATTAAGGATGTTTCATATTTTCAAAATGATAACGAAATTGTTAAAAAAGTACAAATTATTTTAAATCACGTTTAAAAATAATGCGACAAAGGTGACGGTTTACTCTCTGGATAATAAGTTTTGATAAATAGCAGTATTTTTTTAAATCTGTGTTCTAGTAAAAGTTATATGGAAATACATTGTAGAATAAATATATCTCAATTTCTTAATATTAGTACATTATGCATTCAGAATTATATATAAAACGCGTTCCCCGTAATGGTTTTTTGACTCGATCGAACAGAAAAAAATCAGTTTTCCAACATTTTCAAAGTTTTCACACCATTGAATCCATTTTTAACGCAAAATTTAATACAAACTCGTTGTTGCAAAATCAACTCCATTTTTAAAATTGTAAAAAATCGAAATAAAATACCTGCAGAGGTAGATGTACTCAAGACGGTGTAACTTTTACAAATGTCAAGCTATGGTGATAAAATTAGATAGGAATGTCAATAATAGATGTGGCAACCTAACCAAAAAAAGAGAACTCAAATCAGCTGACAGAGCATCACCTGGTGATAATTCCGGGAAGTTTTTGATCAAGGTGGTATATGTACAGGAATAATTAGTTTCAATTACGTGAAATAATCACAAATTGTGAACCGCAAGTTATAACACTATAGTTTATAAGTTTATATTGAATTCTACGTTAAAAGTATATTTTTCTTAGTACTTCTCATATGTATCTTGGTTTGATTAATTATAACAATTAATAATTTATTTTTATTTACAGGCACATCCACTTACAACTGTGCCTTATATTACGCAAACTAAACGTAATATTCAAAGTACAAATGTTAATTCAAATGATATATTTCTTTATACGCACTTTACCGTTCTGTTTATCTATGTATCAATTGCTTGGAGAGCATGAGAATATATGGACATTGATTAACATTAGCCAGCATTTATATGCCTATTTTTATTTCATTTTGGATAACATTTTATTTCTTACATTAAACTATGTCAAACCATTTACTATAAGGTATAATTACAGTAGATTAAAAGCATTAATAATTATTTATAATTAGAATAATAAGCACAAACAACTATGAAATTACATGTCAAAGTTTTGTTTGAAATGACAAAATCTTACTCATTGAATGCAAAGTTTTCAGTTTTACTACAATTTCGTTTTACATTAATATAATTTCAGATAAATGGAACAGTAGCAATTCTTCACAAATTATCTAATTATAATCTCGATGAGGATTTACGTAAACAAGTAAATAATTACAAAATTTTATATAGAATTTTAATTGTCTTATGCGTAATTTTACTTGCTCTCAAAATTCGGATACCTTCCTAAATTTTATGGAATGATTATGTACAAAATTGGGCATTACATATCAATTGCGTTATTTTTTTATATATTTTAGGATACACACATTTTAACGCCTATACACAAATTTAATAGATAAAGATAAGCTAGAAAAAGTTTTAAAAATTATTTTTATTTTATATAACAAATGCGAATTTTTTGAAAATTATTTCATACCATCAATATTCTACTGTCATGCTGTCAATTCTACTAATAATATCTATATTCTGCTATCACACTATAAATATTCTGTAAAATAAGCTCAATGTATTTTGACATATAGAATTGAATGTAATAATTTATATATTATATAATTTATATTTTGTAATCAGTATTATATAAAAATATTTCAATAATACATATAAAAAAATACAATATATTAAATTCATAGTATTGTATTATATCCATTTTGAGTTATTTATTTTTTAATAATTTCTATATGTTGACCTTCAATTCTCAATATATCGTTAATTTAACTAAAATATTGTAGTTAAATAACTTATTCTTGAAAATGTAATGAATTAAATTTGATTCAAATTTAATTCATTATTTATTAAGTTCATACATTAATAAGAATGCTGTACTTTGAAACTAAAAAAATAGATTTTGAACACATATTGATTTGACACATATTGAAGTTAAAAATAACGGAATATCATAAATATAAGGGATAGGATTGTTCTTTGATATCTACGACAATGTAATATAATTGATGTTTTATAATAATGTCTTAAATTTATTCATCCGCTTAATAAAATTTATGCCAGTATCCGAACTGTTAATAATGTGGGTATATATTTAACGCTTATTAAATTATTTATTTCAATTAGATTTTGCAGTTTATATTGCAAATAAAGCAGACAAAAATAAAATTTGGCTTGGGACATTACAACTTTGGATATAATTTTATCTGCGAGGTATGTTCTCTTTTATATATCCTCTTTTATAAATAAAAGTATAAAAGTATGTAATAAATGTATATATTGTACACACACATATATATATA
>NW_017259404.1:708577-722050 GCF_001594045.1 Atta colombica
CACTCACGACACGTTCTTTCACTAATAGCGGCCTCACCATAAGTATTTGAGAGCATTCGATGAGCCTCAGCCGCAGATTTCTTCATATTGAAGCAAAAAATTAAAACCTCCCGCAAATGACGAGAATTTGGCTCGTAAACTGACATTTTCAATCGAGAATAACTTTATGATGCAGACACAAATCGACTAATGTTTCTATGGGGTTATGTTGACAGATGCCCAAGTTTATTGTATGACGTCTATGATCTATTTATTTCGACCACCACTTACCGCTAAAGCCATTTATAGGAAAACGGCGGAAGCAAAGTTGTATACTTAATATTTATTGAAGTTGTATAACATCAAGAGGATATAATATACTACTAATAGTTTGTCTATGGATGGAGACGCTTCGGTAATGTCAAAGTCCCTTCACTTTTTTAATGGAATTGTATGATTTTTTTTTTTTTTACACAATATGATTCTTCTTTATTCTGCATATAACAGAATTAAGAATTTAGTTAGTATATCAAGAAACCAATAGTACATACGAGACATTTTATACTTTATTCTGGCATATATTGATGTAAAATATTTAATAACTCATAAATTATTAATTTTTATTTAATTGTACCTTAATACTTTTATATCAATATCAAATTATAATGATATGATTCAAATGGTGGAAAGAAAACACATAGTTGTTTTAAAATAAAATATTTATGCAAAAAGGATAATTTTTAAATAAGCAACTGTTTTCTTTCCATCAGTTGATTCATCTCATTATTCTGTTCAAAAATATTAAGGATTACAAAAAGTATTAATAATTTACAAATTAGTTAATAAGTTTATGTCAATATATGTGTATGCCAGAAAAAAGTATCTCGTAAATTATTGGTTTTTTTATACCACTACTTTAATAGTTTTATATACAGAATAATTAGAGGAATCACATTATGTAAAAAAATCATACAATTCCATTTTAAAAAGTGAAGGTGATTGAAATCTTCGAAGCGCCTCCACTCATAGAAAAACTATTACCAGTATATTGTACCCCTCTCCTCCCTCCCAATGTTATACAATTTCAATAAATATTAGGTATAGTAAAAAGAAATCCATTATTTTTTCATTCAATTTCATGCAAAAATAATGAATTTCTTTTTACTACACCTAATACATTATTTTATATTTCTAAAAATAGCAAAACATTCTAAGTGAATAGAGTTACTGCCCCACTGTATATATATATATATATATATATATATAGGATCTTTCAATAGGGACGCTCAAAATTTGTTAGATCATAGTAGCCATGTTGTTAAAGTGACATCTGTTAAATTTGTTGTGAATTGTTTAGTAGTGAATTGTTTAATATAGCAAATTACCATAGAAGGTCATAGTGTTGAGCAACGCAATCATAAAATTTTATTATCAAAATCAGTGCTCCGTTCGAGAAACATTCCGCGCATTTCGCCAAACAAATCATCTTTAGCGATGAGGCCCATTTTTGGATGAATGGATATGTGAATAAGCAAAATTGTTGAATTTGGGACGATATCAATCCACGCAAAATACACCAGCTCCAAATGCATCTCGAGAAAGTCACTGTTTGCGGATTTTGGTCTGGCGGAATTATCGTACTTCTTTCAAAACGAAGCGGGCGTTGCCATAACCATCAACGGCGAACGGTACAGATCGATGAAGCAACTTTTTGTGGCCTAAAATGGATGATATGGATACCGATAACATGTGGTTCCAACAGGATGGCGCTACGTGCCACACACCGCATGCCATGATGGACATTCTGCACGAGCGATTTGAGAGCATGGTTATCTCGTGCAGCGGCGACGTGAACTGGTCACCGAGATCATGCGATTTAACCTTTAGACCTCTTCCTTTGGGGCTATCTTAAATCGCAGGTCTATACGAATAAACCGCAAACAATTGATGCTCTCAAAGTCAACATAACAAACGCCATCCAGCAAATTCAGTCAGATTTATGTGAGAAAGTCATCGAAAATTGGACCGCTCGAATACGTATCGGATCGAATCATCAAGCGAAACCGCGGCGGACATTTTAATGATGTTATATTCCATACTTAATGCCATAAAATATTCTTTCAAATAAAAAAAAATTGAGTGGATATCTCACACACAACTTGTTTTATTTACATTTAAAAATCGAGCATCCTTATTGAAAGACCCCATATAATAGAAAAAAATGCATATATATATATATATATATAAAATAGAACGTATTCTAAATCTTCTTTACACATTCTTTTGAATTCAATCCTTTTGCTCCTAACGTCACCTATGTCCGGCATCCACAAAGCGATATATGCCGACTATAGTCAGCATTCGCGATATAATTTATGTTCTTTATAATAAGAATTAAATCATCTCGTATAGCCGTCAAGTGTAACACTGATTTTGTCAAATGATATATATATTTAAACATTATTAGTAGGGGAGTTCTTTGTAAGTTGAACATCTTTGTAGGTTGGACACCCTTTGACAATTCGAATATTTGCAGTGGAAACACCAAAACTCCGACTGTCATCGTCTCTAAAATACTAAACTTTACTTTTTATGTGATTTTGGAGCGAAAAAAGCGCGCCACAGATTTCTGTGCCAAACAAATCGTGAAAAAAACATCGAAAAAAAAGTGAAAATTAAGATTCCCATTTTTTACTAAGGTTATAAATTGAATAATTTTTCGAAAATTTAAAGTGAATATATGTACTGTGCTCCATTTTTTATATATTTTCATAATGTAAAGAGAATTCCGAACAAATCATGAACTGAATTTTTTTTTTCAATGCACTTCTAAACATCAACAATTTTGTAGGTTGAACACTTTTTTTCTTTGTAGATTGGACACTCATTTTTTTCATTTTTCACGATAGACGCAATTTATGATTTTTTGATGTTCGGAATTCTTATTAGTAAAATAAAAAGTGTTTTTATTACATTTTAAAAAACTGAAATTTTCAGTGATTTTTTTTCAAATTGAGTTCAAAGTTAGGGTTTTCATTGTATTTTAGTAAATTATATTTTGTGATTTTTTTTCCACATTTTTAGTATAGCAAGTCGCAGAAAGAGATCAACTGAACACGGTATTACCGATTATGATGCCTTGCGCAATTAAAAACATCATAATCAACAAAAGATCGAAGAAAAGCACTGCAGCTGCATACAAAATCAGCCGAATTAGTTTGCTCCGATATGTCGCCAAATTTACAACCGAAATACTGATATTTTGGCAAATGTGTCGATATATGTTATAGCGTTTACACATACTCAAATTGTGATTCCGATATGGATTAATATCAATATGATATTCATTTCATTAAAATTTTCATTCCAATTTTTTAATTTTTCCTCTTCAAAGCCAATTTTCATTCAAATTTTAATTTTTTATGTTCAAATCAATTGAGATCAATTAATAAATTGAAGAAATTTCATAAATTTTGTAAACAGTGTTTTTACTTGAGTTTTTGTGCATTTTTAGTGTTTTTTTTGGGGGGTGTCCAACCTACATTAAAAAATTTGAGGGGATCGTTTTTGAGCCTTTTTTTGAATTGGCTATAAAAAAAAACTCATTAAACCCAATGATTTTTTTTGTCCACAATGTAGCTATTAACCTTAGCTTTTAGACAATATCTTGATATCAACGATATATTGATTCTCATCTAAGTTATGAGCAAAAATGCTAAGGGTGTCCAATCTACAAAGAATTTCCCTAGTAATAGTATAGTTGATATCTATAATGCCACACTGATATGAAGGGTATAATTAAAACACGGTTACGAAGAAATTGTAATCATTTCGTTTTAAGGAATAGTCCCTTTTTTTTAAACATGTCAAGGCATTGTTCAGCATGCAAAACGTTATTTTAAATAAAAAACTGTCTACTGTATAATGTATAGGAGAAAGAGGGGTAAAACGACGACCTTAAGGTTTATATATATATTTCCTAATTTCTATGATGAGGTGAAGAGACTTGAACTTTTTTTTTAAGTTCACTATAGTTTTAGTTATCATTTGTAAAAATTATAAAGTTATTAAGTAAATTACAATTCTTTAAAATTTAATTTTTTTATCAATTTCGTCATCTTGCCCCCATATGTGGGTAAGATGACTTTTAGTAGGGGATAAGATGACGAAAAGTCAATTTCAGTTAAAAATATAATGAAACTGTTTTTATTAAATAAAATGGTAGCATACTTTCTTTCAGATGTATTCTACAGTTTTGTTTGCTACGATCATTTTTACGACGCAGGTATATAACAGAGGTATATAACCTTCTATTCTTGCAGTAATGCATGAATATTTTGATTATGGTTTGATATAAATAAGATGCGCGCGCGAGTATATAATTAAATGCATTATATTTAAACTAAATCTCTGATCTTGTCATAACAATCAGAAAGTATTTCTGACATTGTTATGACAAGATTTAAGATTTTGTAGCTAGAATTAGATTTATATTATAAGTATTATATTATTTATTACATTATAATTGTTTAATATTTTTCAGTTTAATTTAAAAATTTTCACTGAATGTTGGACATATGCATTATCAGAATTATTAACTTTAATCTCAGCGCACACTAGCAGTGCAATTATTGTAGCAGTTGATATAAATTGGGCGAATATGCTGTATTATTTTATATCATCATGTTATTTTCTGTAGAATTGGAACAAAATGGTATGTACCGTGACTGACAAGAAAACGTCATCTCTTTCCTCCATCAATATAATTTTGAGAAAAATGCATAGAAATTTGAAAGATATAGCAAAGAATTAATTTGAATTTCTCTGTGTTACATATTATTATTTTGTAAGTATCTCATAAATTATGGGTGCATGATGCGCATCATCCATCATTTGTGTCTATCATCCATATCCTTGTTTACATTTGATAAAAAAAAAAACAATACATTATGCACGCAAAACAAAATGCCCCAATAATAAAGCACGTTAATAAAAAGGCATGTTTGATCAGAAAGATATTCTGCGGGTAATTAACGAGAAAAATTTATCCTATTAACAAATAATAAACGAATAATAAACGAGTAATAAAATCTTGTATATTTAACAAGGTACAACTATAAATGCCATTCAAAACATACAATAGAAATAATATAATATTATTATACAGAATAAAATTATACATCGAAATGTTGGAAAATCGCTATACCAAGTGTATCGCCCTCGATGGCAACTATTAGGTACAACTTTGCTTCCGCCGTTTTCCTATAGATGGCTTTAGCGGTGATCGAAATAAATAGATCATAGACGTCATACAATAAACTTGGGCATCTAACAACATAACCCCATAGAAACATTAGTCGATTTGTGTCTGCATCATAAAGTTATTCTCGATTAAAAATGTCAGTTTACGAGCCAAATTCTCGTCATTTGCGGGAGATTTTAATTTTTTGCTTCAATATGAAGAAATCTGCGGCTGAGGCTCATCGAATGCTCTCAAATACTTATGGTGAGGCCGCTATTAGTGAAAGAACGTGTCGTGAGTGGTTTCAATGCTTCAAGAACGATGATTTTGACATCGAAGACCGGCATAGCGGTGGAAGAGAGAAGGTTCTCGAAGATGCAGAATTGGAGGCATTACTTGAGCAAGACTCGTGTCAAAATCAAGAAGAATTGGCACGATCATTGGGAGTGACTCAACAAGCCATTTCAAAACACCTCAAAGCCATGGGATTCAGAAGCAAGGAAATTGGGTGCCGTACGAATTGAAGCCGAGAGATGTTGAACGGCGTTTGTTTGCTTGTGAACAGCTGCTTGAAAGGCAAAGACGGAAGGGATTTTTGCATCGCATTGTGACTGGGGAACGAAAAATGGGTTCATTACGATAATCCCAAGCGCAGAAAATCATGGGGAGTTCCCGGCCATGCTTCCACGTCGACCAAACCGGCCAAACCGAATATTCACGGCTCCAAGGTCATGCTCTGTATTTGGTGGGACCAGCTCGGCGTAGTGTATTATGAACTGTTAAAACCGACTGAAACAATCACAGGCGATCAGTATCGAATTGATGCGTTTGAGCCAAGCATTGAAAGACAAACGGCCGCAATACAACGAGAGACACGATAAAGTGATTTTACAGCATGCTCGACCCCATGTTGCGAAAGTGGTCAAGACATACTTGGAAACGTTGAAATGGGAAGTCCTACCCCACCCGCCGTATTCTCCAGGCGTTGCTCCCTCTGACTATCTTGTTTCGATCAATGGCACACGGCCTGGCTGACCAGCACTTCCGGTCTTATGAAGAAGTAAAAAATTGGATCGATTCGTGGATAGCCTCAAAAGATGACCAGTTTTTTCGACGCGGGATTCGTACGCTACCCGAAAGATGGGAGAAAGTAGTGACCAGCGATGGACAATACTTTCAATCATAAATGTATAACCAGTTTTTTACAATAAAGCCTCGAATTTCGGAAAAAAACGGCGGAAGCAAAGTTGTACACCTAATAATATATTCAAAAAGTATTTAAAAAAGTACGTTCCGCTCGAAATTGATTTTTTTATCCGAAATATACTTTTCCGTATTGTTTTGATAATTTGATGCAACAGTTATAATAAAATGAGATACTATGTATGTATATACATATATACAAGAATAATTAATTTCAATTATGTGAAATAGTCACATATTGTTATTATAATCGCAAGTTATAACACTATAGTTTATAAGTTTATATCAAATTCTACGTTAAAAAATATATTTTGCTTAGTACTTTTCGTATATCTCTCGGATTGATTAAAATAATATATGGATAGCCATGGAACGTCAAAACAAACCCCCTCCACGTCTCCCTTCGGCGCCGTGGCCTAGACAGGTCAGCTTAGACAAAGGTGCTCTGATTGATTGAGGAGTGAAGGGTGGGAGTAAAAGGATAATTAAATGGTGCGTTCTGATTGGTTCGCCCTATATTATATTGATAAAGATTTGATTGGCTCGCACCGTACCTACCCGCGAGATGATTGGAGAAGGGGAGTGATGAAAAACCTCAAAATGAAGGATAAAATCCGAAAAAATGGTGGAATGGAAATTAGGACTGTAACATTTTTTGTCGTGAGGACGAAGTACGAACACTAGGCATGAATAGAGGGCGATTTTATGACGGTCATTTTTTTTTGTTGGCGCGGCACAATGTCTCCGACTTGTTGGTGTTTGTGAATGTTTTTATTTATGAGAGATGAGATCTTATACGAAAGTTTGGGAGTCTAGAGATAATCTTACTTTTGCTAGAAAGAATGGGGGAGGTAAAACAGGAACGAACATGTCAACTGACTCGACGCATCTTCTCTGGTGTGATGATTCACTCATTCGAGCGAAAGTATGATTTTTATGATGACAAGGATTTTATGAATTTGTATTGTATGTACTTCTTGTACTTTATTTAAAAGTCTATGTTATATAACAACAAAAGTATGTAGAGGAAAAAGTTGGTTATTGGAGAGTACGGGTGATTAAGAAATGAGTTTATGTTATACAAAAATGTATTTATTGATACAAATTCTTTTTTTCAAAGAAGAAGAAATACAAAGTTCGCATGAAAATAAACTAAAAAAAGTTTTTAGGAAAATTAAGCCAAAGATTCTCGCTTCGAGAGAATTATATGAAAAATTTCATTATATCTTAATGAAGTTAATTCCAAAAATATTGTATTGAAATACATATCAAGAAAAATTAAGTCTTTAATTTGTATACGTACATTACGCTCTATATATATCTTCAGCATTATCTCGCAACGTTAATTTTATAATTTCCTTATATAATTTGCAGGTAGTTTCGATTTCTTGAATTAAATATAGAGCACACTTGTTAACATTATCAGATAAAGATTCTAATTATTTTAAACGCACATAGACGCACTTTACTTAATGCTTTACAATCCGAGGAAGGTAATTTTCTGCATACAATTACAATTACTGCTTGGTTCTTCGTTTCTTCGCCGGTGAAGTTGAATCGTCCTCTTCTTTTCGAAGATTTCCGTTGGAATTTTTCTCTTCTTCTTTATACGTTAGCAATATTGATTTTGTAAAATGTACCCGATAAAGCTGATAGTGATATTTTTTATAACGACAAAGGTTTCACTCTATTATCGCTGCTTAAATACGCATTCATGAGTGTGATTTTGAAACTGCTGCCAGTAGTCGGTGTCGAAATAAATTCCGTCCGCGTTGTATCTGTCCAATTTTACAAGAGGTTTGAAGATGCCTTCATTCGTTCTTTGCAATCCTATGTGATCATCTTCGTATGAGAATTGTTAAGACCATACGTTGATAGCAACATATGAAATCGAGTGTTTCTTCTCTCGTAAAGCATCAAATGATCAATACCGGCCGGTCGCGGGCATCAATTTAATCGATTAACTCGAAGATGTAGTCAAATGCTCGATTTTGCAAATAAATAACACAGACAATTTGTGTTTCGCATATATCAAGAGCGTGGACAACTGCAAGAAAGATAAGAATCCGTGAGATACCAACGTTCTTCATTGCAGCATAAACTGACCGAAGAATTAACAAAATCCGCTGATATCACGATTCCTGAGAAAGGTTGTGGAAATCGAGCAATTCCAACGGATTCTCGCTTCCGAAAATATTGCAATTATATAATTTCAGTACTTTTGGTCGAGGCGAGAATCCGATGTACGACGGCTGCGCGTTACTTTTCTCTCCAGGTCGCGAACCCTCGTTTAAATATAATGTATTACGAGGGCTCGCGACATTTTAATCCTATATTAAATATAAAAGCCGCCGCTGGTTCTCGCGAAGGATATTGGCGTGCAACGTAGATTTTCATAACGACAGAGATCATCGATGCACAAAAAAATGCCCATGCTGCTATGCTATCTCGTCTTGCGAATGTCCCGACATTAAGTTGATTAAGTGCGATTCATGCGTTTGCGTCTTCTTCGGGTGTCCATCTTTCGAACGTCATCGAGCGCAGGGATCATATAATCAATCTCTCGCAAGTGTTTGCAAATCCATTAAAATTTGCAACGGATGTGGACAATTGATTAATTCAAAATCGCGACACGATTACGACGTAGTTTATTGCAAAACTTCACAGTCTTCAAATTATTTATCTTACAGCGGCGTCTTTGTCGTAAAGCTTCAATAGATATATGTTTCGTGACGACTATGCAAAGAGACGTCTTCTCCGCAAATCAACTCTGTAATCGCGACATGGATGATGTCACAAACACGATTGCTATTATACGAATATCTAGAGAAATTAGGTAGTCGCGTTTTATATTGTGATACAGACTCGTGTATTTACCACGTGGTACGTAAGCAGAAGCAAATCAAGCGCCAACGAAGAATTTTCTGGGCGATATGACGGACGAACTCGAGAGCTACGAACGGGGCAGTTTTATCGTCCGAGTCGTTTGTGTCCGGGGGCCCGAAATTCTACGCGTACGTCTTTCGTACATCGAAACGAGAGTTGTAAAGTTAAAGGAATAACATTAAGTTATAAAAACTCTCGATTATAAATTTTAATAGTATTAGGAAATTAATAATGGATAATTAGAAATTGGAAAGAGAACGTCTGATGAAGAAGAAAAAGAAGAAAAAATGGGAGAAACAGCAATAAATTTGAGTTTTAGCGCAATCCGGCGCAGCGTGTTTCAGGAGAGAACTTCTTCTTCTTTTTCTTTCTCTCATTTATGTTTTAAGTAAGTGAATTTTTCGCCTATTCGCGTAATATTTAAGTATTATGTAAGAAAAGATTTGAATTTAAGTTTTTTTGTAAATAATAAAATATAAGTATCTCTCTATTGCAAAAAACATTTTTAAAAGAATTTTATTGAATAATTTAATGTAAAAATGTAAAAATATAAAAATGTAAATATTATTTCTGAATAATTGAATTTTTTGTACAAAAGTTAACAAAAACATAATCAACATAAAAAAATTAAAATTGTATATGTTTCCTTTTCACCCTTCCTCTTTTTTTAGAAAAAATATCGAATAAAAAATATTTTGTACTTAAAGAAAACAAGAAGAAGTGATTTATTATATAATTCTAACTAATCTTTCCGATTTCTCTATGAAAGCTTTTCCCTCTCTGCAGCATCGCAGTAGTAACATCAGTAAACTTACCGTCAGCGATGTAACGCGATAGAAATATACGCAGATCGCAAGCCTCTTTGACGCGAAGATAAGCTTATACGTGTCGCACCGCGGCAAGATCAACTTTTCGCCCGCCGCGGTGCTCTTCGCTGACAAGCTCACGCGGGAGTACGCTGACGCGAGCGCTCGTCCGCCGCGTGGAGAGAACCCTGCCATCGCGATGATCAGCTTATCCCCCCTCTCTTGCCCTGCTAAAATTATTTCCTTTCTCGTATTTTAGAAATCAAATAACGTTTTTTTCTTTTTGCTTTTGAAATCGCGCACGGAGATCGATCATTTATTTCATAAAATAGACGTGCACTGGAAACATCCTTGGACATCGATCATATGCGGATCGACTGGTTGCGGGAAGACGACTTGTGAAGGCTTTTTTCCGGCATTTATCTCTCATGTCTGACGCATTTTGAATGAGTTTTGTTTTATTACGCAGAATGGCACGAAGCCTATCATCAATTACAATACGACACACGTAAAAGAATTCGAAGAACAGCGTTGGGAATGCAGCAATACTAAAACAACGAAAAAAAATATAATTGAATTTCGTGAGGGATTCTCATGTCCGTTATTCAAACGATCTTCTTTCTCCGAAATTAGTGATAATCGATCTTATGAGAGAATCGTCGTCGTGCGATCGTGGATCTTTTTACCAAAAGCAGTCATCACAAGAATCTCAGTGTTATTCTTATCTCGCAGAATCTATTCCACCAGGGACGTAGTCAGCGTGATATATAATATCACTTAACGCGAATTACATCATCGTTTTCAAAAATCCTCGCGATCGCACTCAAATTCATTTGCATCAAGTCTATCCCGACGATCCGAAATTCTTAAAAGAGGCTTATTATGACACCATATCGAGACTTCATGGGTATTTGTTCGATCTGAAATAATCCCCGGATCGATTTCGAACGTATATTTTTCCCGAGGATACGATTCATTACGTCTATGTGCCACGTAGATCATTTTCCAGTGGATTCATATAAAAGTTGAGAACGGGTAATCGTACGTGTCAGTCGTAGATTTTTTTTTTGCGATGAAGGTGACAAGAAATTGCACAGAGCGACGAAAATCGCCACACATTCGATCGATAAGAAAAACGCCTGTCTCCTTACAGCGCTCTATCATTTGAACAAAATTCAACGCACAATCTTCTTGCGCAATGTTGAAAAACTAATTCGTTATATCTGTGAATGTATTTTTAATACACTCAAAGATAACATCTTACTCGAACGATGTGAAAAAAATTGTTTAACGAAATACAAAGAGGCTCTGCGTCGCGTCGTTGTAAAATGTGATAATTGAAAAGATAAAAGAAAGCTGTTGGTACATCGAGGCAGATTTTTACCTTATATTATCGGACTTATATTATCGACTTTATTACTCATCAAGGGAACGAAATAATAGGGATAAAACGTTGTAGAGAGGGCTAAAAAAATGATTATAATTTCGAACGGAAAATCTGAAGAGAATGCATCATCAGTTACATCAAAATCCGACATTATTCATCGTTAACGGAGAGTCAAAAGAAATAACAGTACCGCAAAATTCGGATAACATTTCGAGCACTAATAATAATAATAAGCGCAAACCCCGGGAACTCACCTAACATGACTCGATGCAGAGATGAGTCATATTCTTAATTCCGGCTGACCGCGGACGAAAGTGAGGGTGGAAAATGTACAGAGAGACATTATGGCAATACCTACGATTTATCCAAAAAACGCAAAGATAGAAAAATGTACATAACGAAAACGAAAATGCAGAAAACAATGCTACACAAAATACCTCCGCTGATAACGAGATGACGAACGATAGCATTTTTCACGATTTTATGCAAACATTCGATATACCGCCGCAATCACATTCCATTAGTAACGCAGATATTATTACAAAAAATTTCGAAATTTCGAGCGAGCATAATCATACGAGGAAAAGCATCAAGGAAATACTGGAAAGAATCGAAATCGTAAGCATACACACTTACTGATGAAACATTTATTTCAAAAAACTGTAGTAACTGTACCAGATAGAATTAATTGGGACGAACATAGAATCGTGACTATAGATGGTAACGTCGTGAAAGATTATCGAATATCGCTGACTTAATAAACGATACAATGCACGAGAGAAAAACTGTGAAAGAAAAACTATGGGTAGAAATCAATTTGCACGATTATTCCGTATGTTAAACATATCTTCTGATGAAAAATAAAGAATTATTGTCCACGCATGGTGTTACTGTAAACAACGTAAAACTTCGACCTCACGCAAGTTCCACGCCTTTTATATCGAAAGCTATGTGGAAGGCAGATCGAACTCGATTTGATCGAACTCCGAAATCTAAAAAGTACAATGATGGTTATTCCTATCTGTTAGTGATTATCAATGTACTAAATAAATACGTCTGGGTAGAATCGTTACGCGACAAAACGAGTAACTGCATAATAAAAACTTTCCAGTGAGTACTAGTGGAAAGCGAAGGTACGAGTACTCGTATACTTGCAAACGGACAAGGGCAAAGAATTTGTCGCGCAATCAATGCAGAAATTTCATAAAGAAAATGATATCGGATAACGCGCAATCCAGATGGCAAAGCCGCGATCGTCGAGCGCTTCAACAGAACACTGAAAGAGTTAATGTAGCGTTACGCATAAAAATTCGCGACGCTACATCGATTCTTCAAAATATTGTACACGCTTACAATCACACGCGTCACTCGTCCACGAGAATGCAATAGTAACGAGAGAAAATGCTCGTGAAAATATAGTTCGTCGTTGGAAAAGGAACGTGCGCGAAAGGTTAAATATCGCGTTAGAGATTTCATTCGTATCGTAAAGCGAAAGGTAAAGCGAAAGGTGCCTTCGAGAAAGGATATGAGGCTAAGTGGAGATATTTCAAATTTATCGTGTTTTCGATTGGCGAAACCCTCACGTGTACAAACTGCGAGATTTAACAGACGAAGTCATAGACGGTATTTTTTTATGAGCAAGAATTAACTCGAGTTGAGAAAAACTTAGAGAAAGAATAGTTTATGATCGATCGCGTGATAAAGACGAGGAGGGGCTAATAAGCAAGTGCTTGTTAATTGGTGCGGTTATCCCAGTAAGTTTGATACTTACTCCGGCTTTGAATTTAATTTCTCTGCGCGATGGAAGAGGAATAATTTCTTCTGGTACTTCCGAGTAACAATAATATGCGTCATTTTCTGGATAATACAACATCGTCCTTTATCACGGAATTATCTCACTTTATAGTGTTACATGGGCAATGAGAAATTGCGACAAGCAGATTCAATTTCTCTGTATTTTTCTACACGTA
>NW_017259404.1:723112-725296 GCF_001594045.1 Atta colombica
CCTCCAAATACGACAATTCTGCTTGTTCACATAGCCACCGAGGTGAAAATGAGCTTCGTCAAAAAAGATGATTTTTCGGTAAAAATGCTCATCTTCAACCAAGCATTGTCAAGCCAATTGGGCGAACCGAAAACGCATCGGATGATCATGCGGCTTCAATTCTTGCACTAATTGAACTTTATACGGCTTCATACCGAGGTCTTTATCAAAATTCTTCTGAAAGAAATGCGTGAAATGTTCAAGTTTTGAGAACGATGGCGAGTTGATGTTGATGGTTGTTCAAGCACACTCTGAACAACAGCAGCAATGTTTTCGGTTGACTTACTGCACAAGCACGTGAACGAGTTTTTTTATCCAATAAGGATCCAGTTTGCCGAATTCGCTTCACAAATTGATCCGCAAACTGCGTTGAAGGCATTTCTTTTCTACCAAATTTTCCACGTAAATTTCTTACAGTTTGAATGAAGACTCACCACTTTGGAAGTAAGTTTTCAATATTTCCCAATTTTGTTCAAGCGTATAGCGACCCATTTCGTAAATGTCAAACAAAAAACTACATTTCTGATACGTCATAAATGTTATTACGCCTTTCAAATTCAAAATAACCGGTAGTTGAAATTCTAAACGCTAGATGGCCCACTCTGTATAGTTTGTGGCGCGGTATCCCCGATAAAATATTTGTTTATTACGATATTTGTAAACCTTATATAACAAGTGATATACGTATCCCTCTTCTCAAGATAGTTCGAGATATGCAGTCATAATTATGCATTTGATACAAATTTGGTGAAACATTTCTCATTTCCAAATTATATCCCATTGCGACGAACGAATTTTAAAACGATCAAAATAGATAGAGGTATCATATCTTGGAAAAAAATTCCATGCGAATTCGGAACACTGACAGTGATGCTGCATTTTAAATGTAAGCAATAATTTTCTTTCTTCCACATACGCAAGTGACGGTAGTGACAGTTCTTCTTTAGGAACTAGCGGTGGCATATGAGGAGTATTTTGATGCTCGGGACAGCGATAGCCGAGGAATTCTACGTGTTTTCGTTGGCTAGAGGAATCGAGGAGTAATCTCAAGAGAAAAGTCAAAGAAAAAATAAGTTCCCTGATGAGGGGATCAGGAATATTCGCGAAATTCGCGGCGCTTTAGTTTCCAATCGGTGATCGAGGTAGACATATAGGTCGAGGTACAATGTAAACAACGTCGGACAAGAGAAAATCATCGAGAAGTATCACACGGAAGAAGAGCAAAAAAAAGTGACGAAGAAGAAAAAGAAAATTTGCATTGCAGAAAGAAAGACGAAAAAATCATTCGCTAGGAAACATCGAGTCAAAAAACGCGATATATCCGACATATTATATATATATATAAGATGTAGTAAAAAGAAATCCATTATTTTTACATGAAATTGAAGGCTTTATTTAGTATAGTTAGAATGATCCGATTTAGATCAAATATGCACCGTTTTGTTCGATAACTTGTTGCCATTTTGAAGGTAATTCTATTATGAA
Source organism: Atta colombica (assembly GCF_001594045.1). NCBI lineage: Eukaryota > Metazoa > Arthropoda > Insecta > Hymenoptera > Formicidae > Atta > Atta colombica. The sequence goes on from NW_017259404.1 coordinate 724,637, forward strand.
ATCCTCTCATAGAACTCTCGTCCCTATCGGCAAAAAACTGGGACATCGATTTTCAACAAGCTTTTCTTGAGGCGAATTTTTCACCAGCAAAATTATTCGCCATAGACAAGAACAGGTGGTAATCACTTGGAGCCAGGTCCGGACTATAAGATGGATGCATAAGAATCTCCCAACCAAGCTCCCGGAGCTTCTGGCGAGTCATTATCGATGTGAGTGGCCTTGCGTTGTTCTGATGGAACACAATTCCTCTTCTATTGGCCAATGCTGGCTGCTTCTGGGCAATTGCTTCCTTCAGACGGTCCAATTGTTGACAGTCCGAATTAAGAGTTTGGCCGTAGGGGAGCAGCTCATAGTAGATGATTCTCTGCCAATTCCATCAAACACACAGCAAAACCTTCCTGGCCGTCAATCCTGGCTTGGCCACCGTTTGCGCCAGCTCACTGCGATTCGACCACGACCGTTTCGCTTGATGTTATCGTAAGTAATCCACTTTTCATCACCAGTCACTATCCGCTTCAGAAATAAATCGATTTTGTTGCGATTCAGCAGTGATTCGCAGATGGAAATTCGTTCCATGAGGTTTTTTTTTGAGTTAACTCGTGTAGCATTTATACATCGAGTTTCTTTTTGTATCCAGCCTTATTCAAGTGATTTCAAATG
>NW_017259404.1:725390-728250 GCF_001594045.1 Atta colombica
AGAGAGAGAGAGAGAGAGAGAGAGAGAGAGAGAGATGAAGATTAAATGCGAAAATATGATCTATGAGAACAAAGAAATTTTAACTCCTTTTGTTCTGATGATCGAAATATGTATACATCAAATTATTAATGATATGAGAATGTAAAGTATATACATATATGTAATTAATTGCAGTGAATTTTATTGATTGTAAAAAAGTTTAAATACTGAAGATGACCAGACATATATATGTGTGACATATATATATATATATATATATACATACACTTTTCTATGATGTAGTACATACATATACTTAGTATTAAATAGTAAATTTCAATTTTTATCGACTAAGATAATTTTATTAAAATGCTTCACATTCTTTTAATAAAGTTATCGTAAATACATGAATTTAATTAAAAATGTGTGGGCATAAAGATTCGAGATAAATCAAATGAGTATGTATTAGCGGGATTAATGAAAAATTTTCGAAAGAAACAGAAAAATATAAGAAATTATTAAATTTTAAACATATAATCAATTTTTAAGTATAAAAGCAATTTTTTAAAATACCACTAGTCTCGAGTTCGGATTATTTCGAACAATTGGTAACTGAGAAGAATGGATAATTTTGTATCCATACATATAAAAAATTATAATAACGTACGCATTTTATTATTATTATACATAGATATTCCTTCGTAATCACTATGCTACAAAAAAATCATTCATTTTTAATAAAAGATGATTTTTAGTAATTTTTAGTAACACATTTAGTGTGTTAGTACTGTGTTGAGATTTATTTGTACATTTCGGTCGATTTTTAGCTTGGTTTCTATCCCTTATTTCACCAATCTGTCGACATTTAGGCTGTGCGCGGATTGATGATGTAAGGGATAGGAACCAAACAGAAAATCGACCGAAATGTGCAAGTAAATCCCAGCTCTGCATTAGAACATATTTTCACACATGAACTTAAATATTATTTTAAAGATGCGATATAAATAGTAATAGTAATTAACATCTTGCCAAAATTATTACTATTATAAGCGGTCCAGAAGATTTGGAATTCACACCCTTCTATAAAAAGATAGTTAGTGTTTGACGGATAACTTAACTTTTCTTTGAGGATAGATTTTATAAATTTTACATGAAATTAGTATATATTAAATTTATTTTCCATTATAAAAATTATTCTTCTTTATGTCGGACACTAACCATAAAGTGGAAGATACATTTATTAAATTTCATTAGAAGAATTTTAATAAATTATATAATCGCAAGCAACAAAAATAAATACGTTTATTTATTGTTGATATTTCATTCCGTTAATACTACAGTAACGATTAGTTCAATAAAATGTGTATTACTATATATACAATATATTTTTAATGCTTCGTATAATTCCATATTATTAATCTTTTTAATGCTACTATGTAATAATATCGTTTCTATTGTATTTTGAACGGCAATTATAGTTATATGAATAACTTCCTTAAATATACCATAATTACACGTAAATTGGATAAATTTTTCTCTCTTTAATTATACCGCAGAATATATCTTGATCAAATGTGTTTTTCTGTTAAATATTGAGGCATTTCGTTTTTTACGCATAATGTATTGTTTCTCCTTGTTGTAAACAATGCATCATGCGCATCATGTACTTATAATCTATGAGTACTTACAAAGTAGTATGTAACAGAGAAATTCAAATTCTGTTGCTATAACTTTTCAGTTTCTATGCATTTTTCTCAAAATTATATTGTACAGATATACAAACGACTAGTTATCGACGATCGGAGAAAGAGACATTTTCTCATCAGTCATGGTACATACCATTTTATTCTAATTTACTACAAGAAATAATACGACGACATAAAACAATACAGCATATTCGCCCGATTTGTGTCGATATAATAATTGCACTGCTGGAGAGAGAGTGCGCAGAAATTAAAGTTAATAATGAATTTATTCTGATAATGAATTTATAATGCCTGATCATTAGAAAATCGTCCAATCAAACTGAAAAATATTAAACAAATCCTTATAATATAATAAATAATATAATATTTATAATATAGTTCTAGTTTTAGTTGTAAAATCTTGAATCTTGTCATAACAACCAAAACTATCTGATTGTTATAACAAATCAAAGATTTTGGTTTAAATATGATGCATAATTGTACCCGCGCGCGTATCTTATTTATATCAAACTGTATTCAAACAATATTTCTCATGCATTACTGTAAGAATAGAAGGTCTGTTATACAATATATCTGCGTAAGAATTATTGTAACGGACAAAACTGTCGAATACATTTGAAAGAAAGTATGCTACTATTATACTTAATGAAAACAGTTTATTAACTCTTTCGCTCAGCAAGCGGTCTACCGAAATATCACCATTGTTTGGGATTCTCACGCTGAAAATGTACACATTATACGTGAGAGTCTTTGACATTTAAAATTACGTTTTATACCTAAAAAATGTCACCTTGATGTGTTTTTTTAAAAAAAGGGAATATTTCTCTTAAAATAAGATGATTATAATTTTGTAAATCGTTTTTAATTTAATCCTTTCATGCTAGTAGCATTATAGACATCAATATATTATTACTAATATATTATTACTTAATTATATTTAAATATATATCATTTGACAAAATCAGCGTTATATTTGGCTGTATATGACTGTACGAGATGATTTAACATAATTTTTATTATAAGGAACACAATAAATTATTTCGCGAATGCTGGATATAGCCAGCGTTCATCTATACGGATCGCTTTGTGGATGCCGGACATAACCAGCGTTAGGAGCAAAAGAGTTAAATTCAAAAGAATTATTTGTAAAGAAGATCTAGAATACATTCTATTTT
>NW_017259404.1:728355-731552 GCF_001594045.1 Atta colombica
TATATATATATATATATATACAGGGTGAGGCAGTAACTCTGTTCATTTAGAATTTCGCTAATTTTAGAGATATAAAATGATATTTATTGAAATTGTATCAAGAAGGATATAATGTGTATATACTGGTAATAATTTTTTCTGGATGGAGGCGCTTCAAAGATTTAAGATCATCTTCACTTTTTTAATTGGAATTGTATGATTTTTTTTACACAATATGATTCCTTTAATTATTTTGCATATAAAGTTATAAAAGTAGTGGTATCAAAAAGTCAATAATTTATGATATTTATGTGATATTTTCTTTATTCTGACATACACATATATTGACATACACATATATTGACATGAAATATTAAATAACTTGTAAATTATTAATATCTTTTAAATTACTTGTAAATTATTAATTTGTAAAAATTATTAATTTCTTAATACTTTTATGAATAGAATAACGAGAATCAATTGATGGAAAGAAAACACATAGTTGCTTATTTAAAAAATTATCTTTTTTGCATACATATTTTTTTTAAAGCAACTATATGTTTTCTATCCACCAATTGATTCATATCAATACTTTGTTCATAAAAGGTACGATTGTAAAAAAATTTAATAGTTTTAATAAATATTTTATGTCAATATATACATCAATGTATATGTCAATATATATAGAATGAAGTATAAAACGTCTTGTTAACTATTGATTTCTTGTACTTACTTGTTTCTTGTACTGTATTGGTTTCTTGTAATACTTTTATATGCAGAATAATTAAAGAAATCACGTTGTGTAAAAAAATCATTCATTTAAATGGAATCACAATTCCATTTAAAAAAGTGGAGGTCTTGAAATCATCGAAGTGCCTCCATCCATAGACAAACTGTTAGCAGTATATTATATCCACTTGATGCTATACAACTTCTCAATAAATATATTATTACACATCTTTAAAAATAGCGGAAATATTTTAAATGGACAGAGTTACTGCCCACCCTGTACATATATATATATATATATATACATATACACATATATGTATATACGTTTATTACATACTTTTATACTTTTATTGAAAAGAGAACATACCTCGCAGATAAAATTAAGAAATAAATAACTCATAATGGTTACAACACTGTGAATTTAACATATTATATACTTTGATATGTATTTTTGAGATACTTGTATATATCAACACTAATTACAAGACTTTTATTAATTATTTTTAATTCTATGATGCCAAAATGCATTGAGCATATTTTGCAGAATATTTATTAGCATAATAGTAGAATATAGGTAGTAGAATATGATAGTAGAATTGACAGTATGATAGTATGATAGCAGAATATTGGTAGTATGAAATAACTTTCAAAAACTCGTTTTTGTTATATAAAATAAAAAATAACTTTTAAAACTAGCTTATCTTTATCTATGGCGTTAGAATGTGTGTACAAGTATCCTAAAATATATAAAAGAATAATACAATTGTTATATAATATCCCAATTTTGTACATAATCATTTCATAAAATTTAGGTAGATGTCCGAATTTTGACAGCTAATAAAATTATTATTATAAGAGAGTTAAAATTCTATATAAAATTTTGTTGTAATTATTTAACTGTTTATGTAAATTCTCATCGAGATTATAATTGGAGATTACAATTTGTGAAGAATTCCTACTGTCTCATTTATCTGAAATTATATTAACATTAAACAAAATTTTATAGTAAAACTGAAAACTTTGTATTCAACGAATAAGATATTGTCATTTCAAATAAAACTTTGACATGTGTAATTTTGTTTGTGCTTATTATTCTAATTATAAATAATTATTAATGCTTTTGATTTAAGTAACTGTAACTATATCTTATAATAAACAGTTTACAGTAGTTTAGTGTGAGAAATAAAATGCTATTCAAAACGAATTTAAAATATCTATATAATTGCACAATATAATGAAATGTCCATATTTCCTGATGATCTCCAAGTAAATAATACATTGATTGACAGATCGGTAAAGCTACAGAAAAATTTCATATCATTTGTATTAACATTTGTACTTTGAATATTATGTTTAGTTTGCGCGATATAAGGCACAGATGGACGTGCCTATAAATAAATTATAATTGTTATAATTAATCAAATCGAGAGACATACAAAAAGTACTAAGCAAAATATATTTTTAACGTAGAATTTAATATAAACTTATAAACTATAATAATATATAACTTGCAGTTCACAGTATATAATTTCGCGTAATTGAAATTATCCTAATTATCCCTGTATATATATGTATGTACAAATATAGATTATCTCATTTTAATTGTTGCATCAAATTATCTCAAAACAATATGGAAAAGTATATTTCAGATAAAAGAAACGATTTCGAGATGGACATCCTTTTTTAAATACATTTTGAACATATTATTTATTACATTGTTTCTATTTTAAGTGCAAATCTAAAAAATATTAAGTTAACAATTTAAGAAAGTAACAGATGTACAGAAAATACAAAGGAAATTGAATTTGGACGTATATTTAATATTTACATTCCAAATAAAATATATATATATATATATATAAATATATTAGGTGTACAACTTTGCTTCCGCCGTTTTCCTATAGATGGCTTTAGCGGTAAGTGGTGGTCGAAATAAATAGATCATAGACGTCATACAATAAACTTGGGCATCTGTCAACATAACCCCATAGAAACATTAGTCGATTTGTGTCTGCATCATAAAGTTATTCTCGATTGAAAATGTCAGTTTACGAGCCAAATTCTCGTCATTTGCGGGAGGTTTTAATTTTTTGCTTCAATATGAAGAAATCTGCGGCTGAGGCTCATCGAATGCTCTCAAATACTTATGGTGAGGCCGCTATTAGTGAAAGAACGTATCGTGAGTAGTTTCAACGCTTCAAGAACGGTGACTTTGACGTCCAAACCAACTGAAACAATTACAGGCGATCGGTACAATCGAATGCAATTGATGCGTTTGAGCCGAGCGTTTGAAAGACAAACGGCCGCAATACAACGAGAGACACGATAAAGTGATTTTGCAGCATGACAATGCTCGACCCCATGTTGCGAAAGTCAAGACATACTTGGAAACGTTGAAATGGGAAGTCCTACCCCATCCGCCGTATTCTCCAGACATTGCTCCCTCTGACTATCACTTGTTTCGATCAATGGCACACGGCCTGGCT
>NW_017259404.1:731727-735212 GCF_001594045.1 Atta colombica
ATAAAATATATATATATATAAAAATCGTGTGTGAATAAAATTATATTTTTGTTTAATAACATATTTTTATGGTACATTTATTTTAATTGTTAATGTTTAATATTTATTTTCATTGTTAAATGTTAAAATTTTTTTAATGACAAAAAAGTTTACATTTTTCCTTTATAAGTATTTTAAATATTCACATAAAATAATTTATGCAAAGTTTCATTGCGATTCACTGATTACTTACAAAAATATAGAACAAATAAATATTTTGTTCATTTATTGGACAACTAGTTCATCGCAATGTAACTTTATATATATAATCTTGAATACATAATGTACTTACATTAAAAAATCAAGATATTTATTCTAATATACAATGCATTTCCATACTTTTATTAGAGCATAGATTAAAAAAATACTACTATTTATTAAAATTTATTATCCAGATAATAAACCATCAACTTTGTCGTATTATTTTTAAACGTGATTTAGAATAATTTTTTTCACAATTTCGTTATCATTTCGAAAATATGTATAAAACATTTTTAATTCTCTGCTTCTACATTTAATCGATTATAACACCTATTCAAATTTTTTTCCACCTTATAGTTTTAAGGGGATCGCAAAAACGAATATTGTAAATAACACTTACACACAGACGACTTACATCGTCATTAATACATTATTATATATTATTACATCAACATCTCACGCACATGTAGATACACGTAAATTTTCATATAACAATAACATTCTAATTGGTTTAAGTTTAATTTTAAGAAATTCACATTGCTTCTTCATGTAAATTACTAATCTGTGAACTACCATTTCATAAATATAGATTGTACAGCTTTTGAAGCAAATATTTCGACATAACAGCTCTAGAATTTTATATTGGACTGAAAAATAATAAAAAAATCTCGATTTCGAAACTTTTTTATCATTCTCAGCATTAAGACTCTACTTCGCAGATATGTGATAATGCATATTCTTTAATCGGAAAAGGATTTTCGAATGAATAACAAAGAAAAAAGTAATGTTACACAAAAATTATATATATTTCGGTAATACATACAGATGACTTTAAGATTCCTTCTTAAAGGATCCACCTTCCCCCTACTTAAATGCGAAACAATTTTTCCAAATTATGAATGCGTAATCGTACTTATTGATGCTCTGCAAAATTCGTTGAATAATTTGTTGAAATTATCTATTTTATTTTTTTTATTTTATCATATTCTAACTTGTTACTTTTTTCTTATATTATTTTCGTTTTGAAAGCAGAGTATTTGTGTTATTAAAATAGAGAATTTGTATTGTGAAGCAAAGAATAGGTATTTTAAAGGAGAGAATTTGTATTTTAAGGGGATCCTAAAGCAAAGTTCGAACTCCGACGAAATTACTAGAGTCGCACCGCGCACAGCACATCGATATACCTTTTTATATTACACACACTATCTCACGTAACCTACACACAGAACGTGTCAATTTTCGTATAACAAATTCGTCGTGTCTAAGTCTAATTCTAAGAACTTGATGTTGTTTCTTGACGTTATAAACCACTTGTCGGAAACCTATTTCGTACGTACAGGTTGTGAAGCTTTCATATCAAGCAAATGTTCACGACTTGACAGATGAGATGCCACGTTACATGAAGAAATGATAAAAAATATATCAATTTTGAAATTTTTGATTGTTCTCGGCATAAACTTCACTTTCCAGACACGTAATGTGTATACTTTAATCCTGGAAAAAGATTTTTGAATCGGTGAAAGAAAAAAAATGTATTTCTTACACAAATTATGTTTTTGTGATAAAACAGGAGGCTTTAGGATCCCCTTAAAAAAGCAGAGAATTCGTCTGCTTTACTCCATTTGGAAAAGAAATTAAAGTTAAACATACGTTTATATTATCAATTTTTTATTTAATAACAGCTTCTTAAAGAAGGACAAGCGATGAAAAGCCTATAGAAGATCACTTAGGATCATGACTTTGACAATATCTGTCATAATTACTGAAATTAGCGAAAAATCATTATTTCAAAAAAGAAGGGCCTATAAGGGCTGCCTCTCCAAGTTTTATCCAAACTCATAAAAATCTATAGTTTGAGGTCAATTACATTTAATTCGAGTGATTCCAGCTTAAACGGAGCGATGGAGTTATCATATTTATTCGGAAATTATTTGATTGTCATATTGGAAAATAATTTAAATTATTCTGGAATGGCAGAGTTTCTCAATTCTTTATTGATATCATTCGACGCTTTTAAATTAAATTATATATACCAATAAATCTCCTAGAAAAAAATCAATATTTGTTTTTGTGTATAACTATTAGCAAAAGTGTGTGTGTGTGTGTGTGTGTGTGTGTGTGTGTGTGTGTGTGTGTGTGTGTGTGTGCGTGTGTGTGTGTGTGTGTACGCACGATTGAAAACACTATTTGTACATATTTTGCAATATCCATTTCTTATTAAAAAATCATAGTTATTCAGAAACTCATTTATTTATGGGTCTATTATGCCATAATATCATTTTGAGATTATAGTTCTTCGATCTCAAATTATCAAATCTTTTGTCCTTTGTAGATTTTTTGAGCAGTGTATTTATTTTTTATTTCATTATTATGGCTCGCAAACATTGAAGCACGATCGCGAACGTTACGCGCTTTGTTTTCATTGAGTAGGTCGTATGCTAGCCGATTCCTATCTCACTTCAACGAGCATTCGAGTTACTTGCGCCCTGTAACCGTGTACAGTCATCCGGACTCTACTTACTATTATTCTAATGTCTGTTGTTCAAACAGTTCTTTTCAGAGATATCTGTCCTCTTAGATATTCACTTTATCATCTATCAGTTCTTCCTTTTGGATATTTCAATTATGGATACAAAATTATCCATTCTTCTCAGTTACCAATTGTTCGAAATAATCCGAACTCGAGACTAGTGGTATTTTAAAAAATTGCTTTTATACTTAAAAATTGATTATATGTTTAAAATTTAATAATTTCTTATATTTTTCTGTTTCTTTCGAAAATTTTTCATTAATCCCGCTAATACATACTCATTTGATTTATCTCGAATCTTTATGCCCACACATTTTTAATTAAATTCATGTATTTACGATAACTTTATTAAAAGAATGTGAAGCATTTTAATAAAATTATCTTAGTCGATAAAAATTGAAATTTACTATTTAATACTAAGTATATGTATGTACTACATCATAGAAAAGTGTATGTATATATATATATATATATATATGTCACACATATATATGTCTGGTCATCTTCAGTATTTAAACTTTTTTACAATCAATAAAATTCACTGCAATTAATTACATATATGTATATACTTTACATTCTCATATCATTAATAATTTGATGTATACATATTTCGATCATCAGAACAAAAGGAGTTAAAATTTCTTTGTTCTCATAGATCATATTTTCGCATTTAATCTTCATCTCTCTCTCTCTCTCTCTCTCTCTCTCTCTCTCT
>NW_017259404.1:735312-738221 GCF_001594045.1 Atta colombica
CAATAATTTTAATATCAAAGATGCACCACGCTCTGGAAGGCCAATTGTCGAAAATGGCGATAAAATAATGGAAATCATCGAGTCCCGTCATGTAAGCACTGTTTTGATTGCCTAGAAGCTAAACATTGCACAAAAAACCATTTGAAATCACTTGAATAAGGCTGGATACAAAAAGAAACTCGATGTATAAATGCTACACGAGTTAACTCAAAAAAAAACCTCATGGAACGAATTTCCATCTGCGAATCACTGCTGAATCGCAACAAAATCGATTTATTTCTGAAGCGGATAGTGACTGGTGATGAAAAGTGGATTACTTACGATAACATCAAGCGAAACGGTCGTGGTCGAATCGCAGTGAGCTGGTGCAAACGGTGGCCAAGCCAGGATTGACGGCCAGGAAGGTTTTGCTGTGTGTTTGATGGAATTGGCAGGGAATCATCTACTATGAGCTGCTCCCCTACGGCCAAACTCTTAATTCGGAACTGTCAACAATTGGACCGTCTGAAGGAAGCAATTGCCCAGAAGCAGCCAGCATTGGCCAATAGAAGAGGAATTGTGTTCCATCAGAACAACGCAAGGCCACTCACATCGATAATGACTCGCCAGAAGCTCCGGGAGCTTGGTTGGGAGATTCTTATGCATCCATCTTATAGTCCGGACCTGGCTCCAAGTGATTACCACCTGTTCTTGTCTATGGCGAATAATTTTGCTGGTGAAAAATTCGCCTCAAGAAAAGCTTGTTGAAAATCGATGTCCCAGTTTTTTGCCGATAGGAACGAGGGTTCTATGAGAGGATTTCATAATAGAATTACCTTCAAAATGGCAAATTATCGAACAAAACGGTGCATATTTGATCTAAATCGGATCATTCTAACTATACTAAATAAAGCCTTCAATTTCATGTAAAAATAATGGATTTCTTTTTACTACATCTTATATATATATATAATATGTCGGATATATCGCGTTTTTTGACTCGATGTTTCCTAGCGAATGATTTTTTCGTCTTTCTTTCTGCAATGCAAATTTTCTTTTTCTTCTTCGTCACTTTTTTTTGCTCTTCTTCCGTGTGATACTTCTCGATGATTTTCTCTTGTCCGACGTTGTTTACATTGTACCTCGACCTATATGTCTACCTCGATCACCGATTGGAAACTAAAGCGCCGCGAATTTCGCGAATATTCCTGATCCCCTCATCAGGGAACTTATTTTTTCTTTGACTTTTCTCTTGAGATTACTCCTCGATTCCTCTAGCCAACGAGAACACGTAGAATTCCTCGGCTATCGCTGTCCCGAGCATCAAAATACTCCTCATATGCCATCGCTAGTTCCTAAAGAAGAACTGTCACTACCGTCACTTGCGTATGTGGAAGAAAGAAAATTATTGCTTACATTTAAAATGCAGCATCACTGTCAGTGTTCCGAATTCGCATGGAATTTTTTTCCAAGATATGATACCTCTATCTATTTTGATCGTTTTAAAATTCGTTCGTCGCAATGGGATATAATTTGGAAATGAGAAATGTTTCACCAAATTTGTATCAAATGCATAATTATGACTGCATATCTCGAACTATCTTGAGAAGAGGGATACGTATATCACTTGTTATATAAGGTTTACAAATATCGTAATAAACAAATATTTTATCGGGGATACCGCGCCACAAACTATACAGAGTGGGCCATCTAGCGTTTAGAATTTCAACTACCGGTTATTTTGAATTTGAAAGGCGTAATAACATTTATGACGTATCAGAAATGTAGTTTTTTGTTTGACATTTACGAAATGGGTCGCTATACGCTTGAACAAAATTGGGAAATATTGAAAACTTACTTCCAAAGTGGTGAGTCTTCATTCAAACTGTAAGAAATTTACGTGGAAAATTTGGTAGAAAAGAAATGCCTTCAACGCAGTTTGCGGATCAATTTGTGAAGCGAATTCGGCAAACTGGATCCTTATTGGATAAAAAAACTCGTTCACGTGCTTGTGCAGTAAGTCAACCGAAAACATTGCTGCTGTTGTTCAGAGTGTGCTTGAACAACCATCAACATCAACTCGCCATCGTTCTCAAAACTTGAACATTTCACGCATTTCTTTCAGAAGAATTTTGATAAAGACCTCGGTATGAAGCCGTATAAAGTTCAATTAGTGCAAGAATTGAAGCCGCATGATCATCCGATGCGTTTTCGGTTCGCCCAATTGGCTTGACAATTCTTGGTTGAAGATGAGCATTTTTACCGAAAAATCATCTTTTTTGACGAAGCTCATTTTCACCTCGGTGGCTATGTGAACAAGCAGAATTGTCGTATTTGGAGGTCAGAGAATCCGCACGTCGTCATGGAGAAGCCGATGCATTCACAACGAGTAACTGTTTGGTGTGGTTTTTGGTCCGGCGGCATCATTGGGCCATTTTTCTTCGAAAATGAGCAAGGAGCTGCCGTGTGGTCAATGGCGAGTGCTACCGCGCCATGCTAAACGAATTCTTGCTTCCAAATTTGAAGAGAAGGACACAGACAACATTTGGTTTCAACAAGACGGCACACCTTGCCACACAGTCTACGCTACAATCGATCTTTTGCGTACTGTCTTCGAAAATCTCATAATCAGCCGAAATGCTGATGTCAATTGGCCGTCTCGCAGCTGCGATTTGACTCCGCTGGACTATTTTTTATGGGGAACCGTCAAGAATGAGTGTTACGCTAACCAGCCAGAAACGATTCAAAAATTAAAACATGAAATCAAAGTTGCCATCGATGAAATACGCGCCCATACAATGGAAAATGTACTGAAAAATTGGGTTGAATGGGTAGAATGAGGTATTGTGCAACCAGTCGTGGAAGTCATTTGAATGAAATTGTATTTCATGTTTAATGGCAATGTACTATCTTTCCAATAAAGCCATAAA
>NW_017259404.1:738345-751878 GCF_001594045.1 Atta colombica
TATATATATATATATATTCGCTACTGCAGTAACCGTCTGCAAGTCGTTTTCTTATCTCCTTATTAAATCCGTGAGTAAGAAAAATTTTCTCTTCTCTTTCATTGGAATTAGGAATTTCATTGGAATTTACATATCGCGAGCTTGGAATAAAACAGATAATTATTTGTGGAAATTGCTGATGCGAAACTTAACATTCAGAGAAGATTATTGGAAAAGTTTATATGATGTAGCATTTTGTACTTCTCATCACAGTTAATACTTATCAAGATTTTGCCACCAGATGCTTTTTGCTGTTCGAAATAAAAATGCGATTTTACGACAATTTTACACGCGATATTAATCGCATTAATAACTTCTTGGATATCGTAAGTTCCATTTAGAAATGCAACTTCTTTTGCCGTAAATGTCCCATTCATCCCCTCATCAAGTTTAACATCGAATCTGATCATATTTTCGTTATGATCATATTTACGTGTAGAAAAATACAGAGAAATTGAATCTGCTTGTCGCAATTTCTCATTGCCCATGTAACACTATAAAGTGAGATAATTCCGTGATAAAGGACGATGTTGTATTATCCAGAAAATGACGCATATTATTGTTACTCGGAAGTACCAGAAGAAATTATTCCTCTTCCATCGCGCAGAGAAATTAAATTCAAAGCCGGAGTAAGTATCAAACTTACTGGGATAACCGCACCAATTAACAAGCACTTGCTTATTAGCCCCTCCTCGTCTTTATCACGCGATCGATCATAAACTATTCTTTCTCTAAGTTTTTCTCAACTCGAGTTAATTCTTGCTCATAAAAAAATACCGTCTATGACTTCGTCTGTTAAATCTCGCAGTTTGTACACGTGAGGGTTTCGCCAATCGAAAACACGATAAATTTGAAATATCTCCACTTAGCCTCATATCCTTTCTCGAAGGCACCTTTCGCTTTACCTTTCGCTTTACGATACGAATGAAATCTCTAACGCGATATTTAACCTTTCGCGCACGTTCCTTTTCCAACGACGAACTATATTTTCACGAGCATTTTCTCTCGTTACTATTGCATTCTCGTGGACGAGTGACGCGTGTGATTGTAAGCGTGTACAATATCTTGTCCAAAATTGAATGTCTATTACTGTTTAAATTGTTTTAAAAAAAAATAGGATCTACGATCTGACTTCCAATAATACCGCATCAAACATTAACTTTTCAAATATGTTGATGATCTATTTGTTTTAATCAGCGATTATTTTCTGATCAATAAATCAGCATAATAATAATCAGCAGTTCCAAGTATTGACAGATCCATCACTTTTGAATGTATATTCGTCAGAAAATAAAATTTTGAGGTGAAAATCTGGTGGTTGCTTTTTTATCCAGTTGGAAAATGCAAGTTTCTATTCAAAATCATCATGAGTCAACGATTGATGAACAGACATTCTATAAGGTTTCAATTTATTTTCTTTTAAAATGAGCCAGATAATGTTAACGACTAATCCAGAATGTTGTCGAAGTCTTAAAGAATCATGAAGATCAATTCTGCCGATGCAAGAATTTTCGCTATTCTTTTATTTCTAATTGGACGGCGGATCTGTCTACTTTTATTATGTTGAAACTGCACGACACCACTAATTCTTATTCGATTAGCAAAACGCTATCGCCAATCGTGAAAAGACTTTCCGTGAGTGAGGAGTCTGATTAAGAAAACGCTGTCGCCACAATCTTTCAGCACTAGCAAACCTCGATTTTCACCCAAAATTAGCAATATCATATATCATATGCTTCTTCATTTAAATAAGATATGGGTGGATAAATCTATGAAAACTTTGAGAAGTAAAACAAAATAGTGAATACTTATTTATCTCTGATTCTTTTATAGCAACATAGGAAAGTCTTTACTAAGGTTAAATATTTATTACTAGAGTCCGGACGTTTGATCTCGGTCCCACGGGCTGCGCACGGAAAGCCATTGCGTGTGAATGAGTTGGTTTTAAAGTAAAACAGCAACAAAGCTGTCATATAGTCAGCTTTCTTTAATAAGAAAACGATGGCTATTTTGAACATCTCTCATAAATAAGTAAACATTTACTTATTCAGAAACACTAACATATGCAAGTATATGTATGCATACGCACGCACGCACGCACGCATACAAAAGGTGTAAATCCGACTGGGCAATCTCCACCTTAGGTACACTTAATGCTAGCGGTACTGTAATATTTAATCTTCATAACTTGAAATTCACTTAATCAAAAAATACTTTATTATAGGGTTTTAGAAAGTTTTTGACATCGGCTATTAGATTCTAGAATAAAAAGTAAGATGTTTTATTTTAAAAAATCTGTGATGTGACTTTGATCTGATCTTGGCAAAGCCACCCAAGGTCAAATTGATATGATATATAAATAGATCTTTTTAAACTTCACAACTTTGATCTGAACATATTTTTTATTGGAAATTATCCTGCGAAGATAAAAAGGGTAGTCTGAGACACCCTGTATATATAATCTGCTATTATTAAATTAATTAATATTCTAAACAGCTCAACCCCCAAGATGCCCAATACCTGAAAATGAAAATTTTCGAACAATTTCAATTTAAAATAATCATTATAACTATATTTATCATTTAATACTAAAGTCTTATTTTCATTAAGATAGTGCTGTTACTAGTATTATTACTAATAAGAGAACATTTAGTAAAAAATGATGAAATAAAAATTGAAACATGCTAATATAAGCCGATAGAAAGTTGATATATATTTTATTATATATTAATAATCCATTCACGTTTCGATCCTTGTTTCGGGTCCTTCAGTGCAAATTTCTTTTACTTTAAATAATCCTCTACTTACTGTATGTCAAAATTATTTTTGCATTAATCTTTCTTAATAATATAGTCGAAAATATAGAAGAATGATTTAAGCATAAGAGAAACCGATGAAAATTGTATTCTAAAATATGTTAGGGACTCCACACAAAAGGAACAAAGAACAGAGAATAAGAGTTTTCAACCTATCAGAAATGTATTGTGAATCATGTATTGTGGAATACACAGTTTCTGATAGAAATTCTTATTCTCTGTTCTCTGTTCCCTATTCCTTTTATTGTGCGGAGCTTCTTACCGAATTAATTTTGCTATTTGACTTTAAAATTTACGATAATTGTAATATAATTCATTGGCAAAATTATTATTTCCGAGAACTTCCTACCGAGAAAACTTGAGATTAATTCCCGTAACAAGAATTTCCAAAGGCAATTAGACTCTACAAATGGATTTTGGAACGAAGAATAACTTTCCACGATGAAAATAATTTCAACTTTCCATTGGTATAAACCATTGGTATAAACCATTCATTGGCATTCCATGCGAGGAACAGCGATATGTCATATAAAAAAAAAATTAGTCACTAAGATATATTTGTAATTCTGTAATATTGAAAATGAAAATTCAAATATTTTTTGAACTGGAAATTAATATCGTTAGTTCAATCAAAGCTCAGACTTTACTGACTTATTTAATATAATATGTTATGTACAAATATAAAAAATTTGAACTTTTAAAAATAAATATCATGTACACATTAATTGATCACTGTTGTAAAATAAATTTAGAGAACAGATAAGAGAATTGTATCTCTTATTATGATATAATGATTAAGGATTAATAGAAATTAATTTAAAAAATTAATTTAAAAAATTAATTAATTAAAAAAGTGAAATGTTTCTTTAATTGTCGACAAATAATTCCAAAATTACAATCAATTTCTTTTATAATATCGCGAAGTATATACGAAGATGAGAAATTAATTACATTATGTTAATTGTACAAACTGCATTAATTGCAAATATAGGAATCGCATGAATTATGTTAGTAAAAGTACTGATTAGGAGAATAGATTCCACTAACCTTAACCTTGACATATGTTGTCGCGATCATGACCCTGAGTGATCTTTAACAAAACCTCTTGCTTAGAAGCGTATGATTTTCCACTTTTAGATATACAAATAAATCTTTATATTATGTTGCGCAGTTGCCTCTTCTAAAATATATTTTAAAGTGGAAAATTTATTTTTATATAATAAAAAGATTGTTTTCAAACTTCTTTCTTTAACAACTTTTTAATGAACAATGAGCAACGTTTAAAATTTATTGAAGATTACTCAGGATCACGACCTTAACATGACATATGTCTCCTTTCGTCAATATTTACCAATACGATTTAAAAAGGTTTTCACACACACACACACACACACACACACACACACACACACACACACACACAATATGTGCAGATATACACAATACACGAAAGCTATAATTAAAAAAAAAATGATAATAATTACTTACTAATTTTGCAAATTTGTTATTCATAGTGTTTCTATATCTAAATATTATCAATATTGTATATTATTACATTGTATATATTATATATTATCAATATTGTATATTATTACATTGTATATATTATATATTATCAATATTGTATATTATTATATTGCATTATTATATTGTATTATTTTTCCGTATTTTATATCATATTTATATTATATCATGTTTTTTGAGTATAGTTTTTTTTGAGTATATTCCTGTACCACAAACTATATTAATAATAAAGTGAAGTCTCCTATTACGAGGTAGATTCCTAATAGCGGCGTTCTTGCTTCCAATTTCACAAATATTGACGTCTATTAGTTTAGTCGAAATTCTAATATCTTACAATAGAAACTTATCTTATAATAAGGAATTTTTCTCTATGTTTATCATTTTTGAAAAACAAAGAAAAAAAGGGCTACGAGCCAAAAATTATTATATAAAAACAGAATAGGATAAGTAAAAAATACAAAAAAACAAAAAGGAAACGAAAGTGTTTTAAATTGAAATTTTAATAAAGAATGCTAGCAATAGACATTTCGATCGCGATGAGATCATTCTCAATAATAAAAACATACATAATAAATAAAGATTGGAAAATAAACAAAACATAATACAATAAATATTTCGCTCTCTAAGGTAAACGCTAATAACATAAAAATAATTATCGTAACATTACAATTATAATGTATAACAGAAAGGACGCGAATGATAACTACTTGCAGTCAATTATTATATACTTCTGGTGTCAATTTGATAAAAGAAATGAGTATCTTTCGCTTATAAGTGAAGGAGAACGCAAACATGAGTATGACCCTGTAGAAAATATGTAATATAAATGAAAATATAGCACAAGATTGAAATAATATAACTGGATATAAATTATATATAATATAACAAATTTATAACGTTAGAAAACGAGATGAACCATTAAAGACTAGCATACAGACAATGTAATATGTGAGATAATACTTAGCAAAATTAGTGAAGGTTAAGATTGCAAAAATTTTTTATCTTTATATTAAGTAGAAAATTTTTTATTTTAAATATAGTAACAGCTAAAATAAATATCTTGCATATCTTTAATGTAACATACCCTTAAATCAAAGATTGGAATAAAAGAAGTAAAGTCTATCATTTTTATATTTTCATAATGCAAATATCATGTTGAGATAGTGTGCATTTTATAAAACATTGACTTTCCTAGCAAATAATTCAGAAATATGTATAAAACATTTATTAGAAATATTTACTTATATTTATCATAAATATTATAAACTGTTTAGTTCATATTTTAATAATATTACGAAAATAAAACTTAAAAAAGTGAATGTGTGTAAAATATTTATGTAACATTTCAAAGAAATAAATAATAATATTTATGAATATTTATGAATATTTATGAATATTTATGAATATTTATCATAAATATTCTGAGAATATTCTTAAAATATTTTTAAAATTAACTATTACGTAATCCCGATTTATTTTGATCGATTTACTCCCATGACTGTTTCTATTGAAAGAGATAATATTATCAAACTTTATTTTACAACAATAAATTAATATACTCATAAATTAACTACACTAAAAATTATCTAACGCTTATACTTATCTACAATTATAATCAAATCGAAATTATATAATATGCTAAAAACTAATAAAAAGACAAAAAAAAGATAAGAAAATTTTGTCTAGTTTTGTTTCCTTAAATGCCATTATTAGTAATACAATGAACAAAATTTCTATAAAAACATAAACTACTATTTTTATTTATAGAAAAACCTTATAGAAATGTCTTCTTAATAAAATTAAAGAAAAATAAGAAGAAATAATCCATTAAAGGGTTCAGAGCAAAAGCAAGATATACTTCGTTAATATTGTGAATTACAAAAACATTATATTTAATAAAACAATATACATACGTTTCGACCTTACATCAGGTCATTTTCAATGTTAAAACTACCGTTTATATTAAAATAATGACATAATAAAAATTCTAGAAACGTCTAATGCATTAAATATAAAAACCTCAATATTTACGTCATCCACTAACAAACATTATTAGACAAGAACGATTGGCCCTTCAAGACCTGAACAGGGACACAGACATTATCGTACTTTCAGCCGACAAAGGCAACAATAGTCATGAATACATCAGACTATAAGAAAAAGATAAAAAAACCTTCTCTTGCATACAAAGTATACAAAGCATACAAAAAGCTTGACAAAGATCCAATTAATACAATCGCGCAGAACACTAAAATCTTGGTGAAAAAAAGCAACATTTCCAGTAAAACCAAATCAACATTAAAACTTACATATTCTCTCTCACCAAGACTATACGGACTACCAAAAGTACACAAACATCTCACTCAGACCGATTGTTATCGCCATACACTCCCCGATATACAACTTATCCCGCTTCCTAGCACAAACTACAACTCCTCACTGGAAAAGCCAAATCACACATAACTAACTCAACGGCCTTCATACAAAAGATCCAAAAAATCCGACTACATCCTACAGACCTGCTTCGACATAGAATCCCTTTTCACACAAGTCCCAATAAAAGACATATTAAACATAATAAAGACCTCACATGAAGTTCTCTCCGACTTCATCCCGCTAATAGAGCACTGCTTACAACCACTTACTTCTCTTATAACAACCAATTTTATGAACAAACTTCAGGAGTGGCAATGGACTCTCCTATTTCTCCTGTAATCGCCAACATCTTCATGGAGCATTTTGAGAAAGAAGCCCTTAGAAAAACACTCAAAAAACCAGAAGTTTGATTCCATTATGTAGACGACACATTCGTGATATGGAGACACGGCAGAACCAAACTTCGTAAATTCCTTATTTTCCTTAATAATCAACATCCAAATATCCACTTCCCTATCGACAGAGAGAAAAACGGAAAACTCCCCTTCCTAGATGTTTTTGTCTCTAAAAAAGCTGATGAGGGGGAGAAGAGAATTGTGAGTGGAGGAAATCGGTCCGTTCTCATTAACCGGGGAAATAGTTTTCCATATTTTATTTATGTTGTAGTTTATTTATATTTTATTTATGTTAAGGATAGTTCGGATATTGTGTTTGTTTAATATCCAGCCAATCTGATCTGTTGTTCCTTTGATATATGGGAGAATGGATAGGATCTTCTCGTCTGATTGATTGATCAGAGATCATTGTCTTGTTTGCATGTTTATTGATTGTTTTGATTATGTCTTTTTGTCGTCTGTTTTTCTATAAGGCTGTTTTTAAGTGATTGAGTTCTGTCTGTAGATGTTCTTTGTCAGAAATGGTGAAAGCTCTATGTATAAGTGAATTGATTGCAGACTGTTTTTGTGCTGGATGGTGATGTGACTCGGCATAGTATCTATCTGTGTGTGTTGATTTTCTGTACACTTGATGGCCTTTGGGTGGTTTAAACCACCCAAAAAGATAGGACAAATCTTAAGAAATCCTAAAGATCAAAGACCTCCACTCAGCTCCGCAGGAGTACAAAATATCTTGTTCCTGCAAGCAAATATATATTGGAGAAACTGGGAGAATAGTCAATCTACGGATAAAAGAACATCAACGTGATGTCAGGTTAAAACATGTCACGCAAACATGACAGCACTATCAGAATACAACATCGAAACTGGACACCAAATACTGTTTGACAAAACAACCACAATAGCCAACATTACATACTTTTCAAGAAAGTATAGAGAAATCATAGAGATACAACAAAAAACCTAACAAATAGAGATAATGGGATAAACATAAATAAAATATGGAAAACTATTTCCTCAGTTAATGAGGACTGATTTTCCTCCACTCACAATTCTCTTCTCCCTCTCCTTTCCTTAAGTAGCGTAATATATAAAAGAAGCGACCCGGAAGAACAGCTCAATATCAGGCTGCTCCTTACTTTGATGAAATAAACTGCAAGGTTCACGAAACGTTGGCATTCCAAGAATGGATCTAGAAGAAACCCGCGAAACGCATAATCTTTATATAGAAAAGACCCGTGGAAATCTCAAGAATATAATGTTTATTATTTCTATATACTACTCTTGATAGAATTCTTCCATAAGTTCTCGGAATTAAATCCAAACATGCTGGGAAATTTGCCATTTCATAAGTAGCAAATTTTTCTGTTGAAATCTGCATTCTTGTGTTTTCTTTGCATTGTGTATAGCAGCGTTGTTTTGTTGTAAAATAACATTTTCTTTGTGATTTTCTTTGATAAATGGAGTTAAACAATCTTCTAATAAATCGATATATTTTTCTGCGTTCTGCATTCTGAGTTTCATTCTGATACAAATTTTGCATATTGATGTCTTCAAATAATTAAACGCAGTTCCATACCATCAAACATCTTCCGTCGAAATTTCTGCTCATGGTTGCTGCCTTATCAGTTTGTAAATCGTGCAAGTAATATTTAACCATCAGATTCATGTAAGTTATTTTTTTCATCAAAAAATACGACATTTTTCTATTCTTCATGCCAAGTCATGATTTCGAGAAAACTTTAATCTCGCAGTTTTATGGGATTTATATCAAGGATTTTTTAATCACTTTAAACTTTTATCTTGTTATAGTATTTGCTGCATATCGTGTAATCACCAGTAATTTCAAAACTCTTGCTACTTTACCAGCAGTTTTATTCCTGGTTCGTATTTTTTTTTAATTTATGAATGATCATGCCTATTATAAGTTTTGTTACCATCATCTATAATGATTTTTACCATAGTTTTCACGCGATCTCAAAAAATTGTCTATACAATTACTGAATCAATGAATTTGTTGACAATCTCTCGAATAGGAATGTCTACATCGCGGTATGCTTATATGTATTTATTTGTTTTTCTGAACTGAAAAACTTATCTCGTGACATTCTGGTAGAAGAGAAATTTTAAATTATTTAGAAATTAATATATATTATTCCTAATATTATTTCTAATACTTTCCTTGAAAATGATGTTTAAATGTTAAAAAACAACTGTGTATTAACATTGTTCTTATATAATAGAGGAGACTGGGGCTAAGTGGGCACTGTCTAAGCTGGCATTTGAATTTTGAGTGACAAAAATATATCTTGTGAATTCCCAATTTATATTGTAGATGACATCTCGTGTTTTTCTTATCAACGAAATTTGTTTGATTAGTTTAAGTGCCGCATTGTTATGTTTATAATCAAACGTGTTTTCGATAATCAAAAATAATTTTTCGAACATTCGGGCAATATATATGTATCCTGGTTGTTATTTTTCAAATTCAGAATTGTTCAGGTAAGTAAATCTATGTGTTTTGAACACGATTCTGGTGTTATTTCTTTCATTTTTAGAATTGTTTAAATTTTATATTTATGAACGAGAAAATCTCTTAATGGCATATATCAAAACGCAGCTAATATTTTATATTTTAATCATATAACAATTAGAAAAATAAAACGTTTCGACCTTAAATTAGATCATTTTCAGTATCAAAATTACAAATCCAGAATTACGCATGTAATACATCATCGCAACACAATATAAAGAGTTTGAACGTCCCGTTATAATTAGAAAGAATAATTCAAAATAATAATATTCACAATAAGTTATCTTTTCTAAGTAAAATCTTCAAAGAGAAAGTAATCGGATATTATATCTTATTATATTCTTGAAAAATTGTCTATTATTAAAATTCAGTCAATTAGTCTTATCGCTAGTCCTCTTTGGTTATTCACATATAATTTTCAGATTCTAATGAAAATAGTTACATTAATAATTCAGAATTGCAATTAAGAAAGTACAGTAATATCTTATCTATGTGCAATAATTTTTATAAGTCGTATCAGGATATAGTGAACTTGTGTTAACGATTAAACTATCAGAAACTGTATGTTAAACTCAGATCATGACAGTACGATTTATAAACAATTTTCGTCGAAAAACTGAGAGAGGGTAATACTGGAATTAAATGGGGGAAGCTATATTAAAGAAAATATGCTTCGAATAGATGTTCTATATCATTTTGTTAATAGTCTTGATTTGTTTTTTAATGAATATCATTTCAAACATGAGTCTTTTTTAAAAACATGATTCTGAATCTAACAATGAAATATTCTCCTGATATAATTCATGTCCATAATCCAACTCGTGTTCCGATACTACTGTATGTTTTGGATTTCTTATAATACATAGTGGGTGATAAAAATGGAGTGATAATTGAATAGCTTGACAAAATTTTTTTCCTTTCATTCGGATTATAAGAAAAATATTGAGTCTATGATCAATGTTTTACTCTCTAATGGCTATCTTTTAGATATAATCTTTTCCACAATTAACAGCAGAATAAAAACATTATCGAGAAAGAAAAACTTATACTAATATAATTAAGAACATCAATGATCCGAATAATAATCCGAATAATTATTTTACGATACCTTACATGCACGAAATTTCGGAAAAATTCAAACCTGTGGCGGAAAAGAATGATTTCAAAATAGCTTATAAACCTATTAATACTTTAAAGTCTGTCATTAGATAAGGATAAGTTAGACACGATAGAACATAATGTGGTATATAAAATAAATTGTCTCGATGTTGTGATATTTCATATGTAAGTCAGACGAAAAGGAAAGTTAAAATAAGAATAAAGAAACACAAAGCGAATATTATAACACAATTTATGTTCTATTGGGTGGTTAGATTTAAATAACGTCCCGAATTCGGTTTCCTATAATTATCGAATCTTATGAGACCCTCGATAATCCTTAAACTAACGTCAAGAAAATAGTACCTTCATAATAATGCTCAACTGTGAACTTCTCATGATACAAGTTAAACTCATCTAATATTATTATGTCAAAGTATTATTAAAAATATTATTATGTTTATATTTATGTCAAAGATTACAATATACGTTCGAGGCTAAGAGAGCACCAAAACCATCGAGGCTACTAAGTAGAAGCCTGAAAGAAGCCACTTTAACTTCAATCTTTATTCACAATATTTTTACTGTTAATTAATATTATATATTTTCGTGTTACAGCATTCGCAATTACAAGCGTAAAACTGATTCCATGGATAAAAAAAAGATGTCTAGAGCTGTGCTAGCATCAAAAAGGATATATAATATGAAAATTGCATCGGTGGCAAAAAAATTTGAAAAATAGTTTGTTTGAAATGGAATCAAAAAATTCAAATTAAAGATTTGAAATAAAATTTAATACAGTTTCTTTATCTTTTTACTATAATGTGTTTTGATTTGTTTTTATTTCATATTGCATCGAAAAAAATGTGGTGCCCATTAGTCCAAGGGAGACAGTTGGGAAGGGGGCGCCCACTTAGTCTCGGCATTCTTCAGATTTCATTTTTTACATCATTTTTTTGTGTATATGAATGAAATGAAGGTGGAAACATCAAAACTTTTTATTACCATTTTTTAGTAGCAATTATAATCTTATAATCACTCTTTAAAACGCTAATAATCATTTGACTAAAATCATTTATTTTGTTATTGAAAATTGCAATTGAAAAAAAGGTGCCCACTTAGTCCTGGTCTCCCCTACATATTTCGTATCTATCTTGGCTGGCATTCTTGTGCCTATGTTTGCAATACTAAAAACTCGCGAGTTCGTTTACATTATCATTTCACAACAAAATGAACAAATGATATTCGTAAAGCTTCGATTTATTTAGTAAAAATTATTATTAATTAGTAAAAATTAATGGAATAAATCAATTTCTGTTAGTAAAGTATGATGTTCTTATAAAAATTTCACCTACTATATACACAATTTTGACGCAGACCATTCTAAACAATTTAATCAGTAATCTACAGTAAAAAGAAAATGTGTATTAGTTGAATTGTTAACTTCTTGACAATCAATCCCGTGTGACAATCGGTCGCGACTCTGTCTGACCCTTGTATTCTGTAACTCGTTATGCAATCTTTATATGTTCATAAGGACAAGTGTAATTTTTTACTACATAAAACTGTCTATGCAACTGTATATATACATATATATATATATATATATATATATGTTATAAGCACGACGATATAACGATTGCATAACGAGTTACAGAATTCCACTCTGCTATCCCTATTCTGTAATCTCATTATGCAGTCGTTGCATAATAAATATTATGAACACATAGTGATTACATAACGAGTTATAGAATAGAAGAGTACTCCTAAATAAAACAGTAATACTATTTTATACATTCACATATTTATATTATTCGCCACATCTTTCTTCAAATATTACAAAAAGAGGTTAAACATCATGTTCATTTTTTTTTACATAAAATCTTTTTCATCGTCTTATAATCTTTACCTATGTTCGGTATCCCTATCGTTTACGGCGTCCAGTCATATCGTCTAATCACATCGATAAAGAATCGATCAATCCACGAGATGTCGATTGTTAAGCAACGCATGCGTCGTGCATAATCGATCAAAAACACTCAGATCATTATGGCCGCTTTAACTGTCTCCTCGACAGCACGTATCTCGCCTCATGGTGAACAAGTATTACCGCGCTACCGTTGAAATCCTTTCCGCTACTGTAAAACACGTTCGCCCGCATTTGAAGTCTATTCAAATAAAATTAGAAAGCAGGGAAAATTTCATTTTTCTCGACCAAGTGCCCTCGAAGCAATCATACCGCGGGAAACGCTTGGACAGTGATCGCATGGCCGTGCCATCACAAATACATCGTGCATGCAGCAAGATTGCCAACAATCTATATAAGATGATTCCTATGATATTTTTCTGTGTGTGTATTTAATACATCTGAATTCTTACAGAAAATTAAAAAATAAAAGGTAAAAAACAATTAACAAAATCGAATTTTATTTGCAGTATATTGCATAAACCTCTTACTTTACAGAAATAAATTCTATATAATAGTGTAAGTATACACATGTAAGTATCATAAAATTATATATACATATTTAAAATATATATTTTGACTATACAAATAAAAAATAATAATAAATTAATATTACGTTTTATATTTACGTTAATATTAGGTGTACAACTTTGCTTCCGCCGTTTTCCTATAGATGGCTTTAGCGGTAAGTGGTGGTCGAAATAAATAGATCATAGACGTCATACAATAAACTTGGGCATCTGTCAACATAACCCCATAGAAACATTAGTCGATTTGTGTCTGCAT
>NW_017259404.1:752083-760213 GCF_001594045.1 Atta colombica
GTTGCGAAAGTCAAGACATACTTGGAAACGTTGAAATGGGAAGTCCTACCCCACCCGCCGTATTCTCCAGACGTTGCTCCCTCTGACTATCACTTGTTTCGATCAATGGCACACGGCCTGGCTGACCAGCACTTCCGGTCTTATGAAGAAGTAAAAAATTGGATCGATTCGTGGATAGCTTCAAAAGATGACCAGTTTTTTCGATGCGGGATTCGTACGCTACCCGAAAGATGGGAGAAAGTAGTGGCCAGCGATGAACAATATTTTGAATCATAAATGTATAACCAGTTTTTTACAATAAAGCCTCGAATTTCGGAAAAAAAACGGTGGAAGCAAAGTTGTACACTTAATAAATTATATTATTATTATAAGAATAATTTTACTTATTTTTATTTTATAAAGAGTATTATGTTCTGCACATAATTTTAATATATATTGGGTTGTTCAAAAAATCATTGTGTTTTTTCCAATAGATGGCATTGTCCATGTTTATTTGTATGCGAGCGTGACATGAATGTCAAATTTACGTTTTGTTGTTGACACTCAACGTAAAAACCAAAAAAAAAGTTGACGCGATTCGGTCGAGTTTTGTGCTTGTAACGCACTAGACACCATGTCACACGGCCTTTTTCAAGCTTTTCACATAAATCTCACAATTGGGTGAATGAATTTAAACATGGTCGTACATCCACATGTTCTCGTTCGGGACATCCAATTGAGGCTGCTACACCAAAAATCATTGATAAAGTTCATGATATTGTTTTGACTAATCGACGAGTAAAAGTGCGCGAGGCATATCGCATGGCACAGTGATTTCAATTTTGCACGAACAATTGGTATGAAAAAGCTATTGGCAAGATGGGTGCCGCATTTGCTCACTGTAGATCATAAGTGCGACCATGTGATTGACGATTTCAAAACAATATTTGAAAATGTTTCAACTTAATCCAGATGAATTTCTGCATCGATTCATTACTGTGAATGAAACATGGATCCATTACTTCACATCCGAGACGAAGGAACAGTCAAAACAACGGACCAGCTCTGAAGAAGATGAAGATCATAAAGTCAGTCAGAAAGATGGCCACAGTTTTTTTTTTGGAATGCATACGATATAATTCATATCAATTACCTTCCGTCGAAGCAAACGATCAATGGCGATTATTACGCAGCCTTATTGGATTATTTCAACATTTTAAAGAAAAAACGTCCTCATTTGACGAAGAAGAAAATGCTCTTCCATCAAGACAATGCACGGGTTCACATATGCCCGGCACCGAAACGAATTCCGCTACGAATTGCTTCCCCATCCAGCATAGAAATAGTCGCAGGGGGCTAAATCGCCAGATTTAGCCTCCTGCGACTATTTCCTGTTTCCAAACCTGAAGAAATGATTCAGAGGAAAGAGATTCACCACCAGAAAGCAGCTCATCGCCGAAACAGAGACTTATTTTGAAGGGTTGGACAAATCATATTATTCGGACGGCTTGAAAAAGTTGGAGAATCATTGGATCAAATGTAGCGATCTGAAAGGAGACTAAAATAAAAATTAAAAATAAAAATGAATCGATCAAAAAAAATGTATTATATTTTATTATGTTTTTCTAAAAACGTATTGATTTGCCCTCATGTGTTCTAGGAGAGAGTGTTCTGAATGTCTCACAAAAATTAAGTGGAGAATTGATTTAAAAGACATAATAAATTAAAGTTCCATAATATATAGAGGAAGTTTAAAAAATAATATTTTTTTACTATATAGAAAAATTTTCTGCTTTAAAATATATTTTACTGTTTGCGAAGCGACTCTGACCCCCCTTTCCCCCTGCTTAAGAAGCGCACGACTTCTAATTATAATTATACTGTTATATGTATTTACAGGGTGCGTCACCGAAAGCCGGACAAATTTCAATTTAATTTCAATTTTTCGCTATATTGTGCCTACGCTAGAAGTTGTTGTTGACGTCCGAGAAAGCCTGATGCTTCTAGTCATATTCTCAAAATGGCCGCGATGTTAAAACCAAGTACAGAATATAATCAAAGAGCCGCGATCATCAAAGGCCTTCGCGCTCAACAACGGAAATAATTCGGTTCTTTGGATACTCAAGATCAACCGGTTATGACGTTGTGGCAAAATATACGACTTTAAAATAGTCCAATGAAGGTTCCAGCCAGCGAGAAAGAGTCATTCAAAAGAACGCACCGCGAAGATCTCTGCAGTCGTTGAAAGGGCTCAAGCGCTAATTTCGGATGACTCAGGGCAATCGTGCGAAAATTAGCATCGATTGTTGATGTAAGCGACCTAAATGCGTCGAATTGTCGAGGAGAACCTTCGATACAAATCGTACATATTAAAGATATGACAGATGCTCTCTGAAGCTACCAGGACAAGCCGAGTTGCTCGCCTCGGCTCCCATTCTAGCCTCCCAACAACCCAGATTTAAATCCCTTGGACTACGATGTATGGAGCGTAATTGAAAGAGTCACAAACAAGTCTCGGTATCCCCATGTGACATCATTAAGGATCGCTATTGAGGCAGAATTCGTCTGCATAGACAGTGTTACATTACAGCGTGCGTGCTTCTGACCGAGAATAAAGATCGTCAAACTAATGAGGGATATATTGAATAATTATGCTCTACAGGGATCCAAGTGTAAAAGGATGCCATGTAAAAGGATTTTTTGTAATATTTAATTTTTTATTAAAAACATTTTGTTTAAAGAAATTGTTCGATTTGTCCGGATTTTGGTGACGCATCCTGTATATGTTGCAGAAGTTTATAGTGCATAAAAGTGCACAAAGGGACATGTAAGTACAATTTAAAAGAACCACCAACCACTATGTTTGAAATTGTATACTATGTAAATTTCCACCATTTTGACGCGACAATAAGTCTGTTTGCGTTGCTTGCACTTTTAACTCTCAATATCTTCGCTTTCTTTTTAAGGCAAAATATCTATTTTAAATGCAAAAATATTTGGGGATTTCATGCAACGTGAACAAATCTATTTCTGAAATTAATTGCGATACTTTATAAATCTAGTGGCTTCAGTTTTTATATATATAAGATATAATATATTACAGTTTTTTTATAAAAAAATTTTTTATAAAAAATAAAATCATGGCATACTTTTTACGAGAAGCGACTTTCACTCTATTTTCCCCCATTTTTCAAGGGTACTTTTCACTCGAAGCGACTTTCAAAAAACAACTTTCTAAAGAAATATAATAAAGTGAGAAAGTCATGCGCCTCAAAGTAGGAGGGGAGGAGGGATGAAAATCGTGCTGCCCCAAGCAGGGAAGCAGGTGGAAGAGACTTGCTTCGCATGGACAGTAAAATATTTTAAAGCAGAAAATTTTTGTTCTATAGAGTAAAAAAAACATTATCTTTCAAACTTATCCTCTACATATTATAGAATATTTATTTTACTATATCTTCTAAATCAATGTCATCCCTATCTTAATTTTTGTGAATAATCACTTTCCCCTACAACATATTTAAAGGACATTCTATCTGATGGCACGCGAGCCCCTTTGCGAAAAATTACGTTTAAACGAAAAATTAAATTAAACACGTTTCGCGTGCGAGAGTTCAATTCGCTTTCCAATGCCGATCAATACGGAGCATTTCGAGATTCATACTTAACGCGAATCTCGATAAACGATCCGTATTGATCGGAATATTCAGAACAAACCAAAGTTTCGTCGCATATCAACGCTGTATCTTGTCTCGTAACGTTACCAATCTACCAATTGCAAGGACATTCAGTGCGCAAAAATTACACGAATCTCCGGCGAGATTAGCCGGTCTCATTGCTGTCCGCAATACGAATTCTTTCTAACGGCTGCGAGTAAATATTTAAAGTCGTACCATACAAGTGCGCTGTCTAACTGAGCGAATAAATTCTCGGACCACGAGCATTGTCTACCGCCCGTTTCGAATCTTAATTCGATTCAAGAATAAAGCTTAAACTATTATAACAAGAATTGACATTATTATACATCGCCTTGAGAGAGCCTTCCATACGAGGTAAGATAACACTAGTATTATCACAAATAAATTACAATGATATTGTAGTATTACAGTTAAACGTAATAATTTTCACAACAACGCACAGGATTCCAAACTTAAATACTTTATACAAATATATTTATATAAAATGTTCTTTTTCAATTTCATAAAATAAGAATCATGGAAAAATTCTTAACTATACAAATTTAAACTTTGAGTGGTCTGTTTATCGGAGTTTTAAATATATCGACTAAGAATTGATCAATAAAATAATTCGTAAAGCATATGAAATTAAATTTAAAGAAATCATAAGGCTTAATTATGAATACAGATATAAGTCACAGTTAAAATTACTCTTTTCGGTTAATAACTTTCACTTAATTTTATTCCTTTTTTCAAACTATAATTTATACTTAACATAGACCTATACGATACTTATTTTCCTACTATATTTCCTGTAACCTTCGCAAGGTTTATATATATATATATATATATATAGAGAGAGAGAGAGAGAGAGAGAGAGAGAGAGCAGTCATTCACACATTAAAAAGTTATTAAAAATGAAATAAGGAATTCAACTCCGATGCCCTGGGAAAATTTTTGATGTAATAGAATTTTTCATGTAATTTTTCAAAATTTCTATCTATTTTTCTAATTTCATAACTTTCTCATATTTTTTATAAATTGGAATTTCTCAGAAAATCTACATCTTTTCTCAAAATGTTTCATTTATGTTATATATTAATTATGAAATATTATAAAATTTCTAAGATTTTTTAAGTATAATTCCTGATGAAATGTTATAAAATCTAAAAAATTTTTTAATATTTTTTTTTAAATTATGGGATGAGAAGTTTCAGAATATTTTAGAATTCATTCTCGTATGAAACATTCTGAGAAAAGATGTAAACTTTCCGAAAATATAAACTTTCTGAATATTTCTAAATATTTTTGAAAAATGTTCCAATTCGTATAAAAATTATGAAAAAAATTTTCACCAGGGCATTGATACTGACCTTGACATATATATACAAGATCATGATCATGAGTAGTCATGATCCTATCCATTGGGCAATTTCAATAGGCGAGCATTGTTTATTAAAAAGATATTAAAATTAAAATGAACAATTCACCTCCGATAACCTTCCCTCTTGACTCTCCTTCTTGACTTCTCATTCATTACCACATATCAAACAACTTTCAGAAAGTTGTAGCAGAAGGTTGTAATTTATCACGTGTTGCAATGTTATAAAAAAAAATTTTAATAATCTTGACTCATTTTGTCAAAGTCATGACATTGAGTGACCACGGACAGTTTTCAGTCGACCTTTGATCATTAGGGAGTCCTAAAGCAAAGCTCGAACTCCGACGAAGTCATCAGAGGTTGCGCCGCGCGCCGCGCATCGACATCTCTTTATATACTACCACATCAATATCTCATGCAACCTATGATACACGCAATCGCACATTCGTATCAATTTTTATATAACAAATTCGTCGCAAAAGCATTTAAGTCTAATTCTAAGAACTCGACGTTGTTTGTCGTGTAAACTATGTCTGGAAATCACTATTTCCTACGTACAGCAAAACTTTCATATCAAAGCAAATGTTGTTTCTTGACAGTCATTTTATACTAAGAAATGGTAAAAAATATATCAAGTTTGAAATATTTGATTCTTGGCTCCATAGAGATTCTTGGCTTCCATTTCCAGACACGTGTTAATGTGTATACTTTAATCCTGGAAAAGGATTTTCAAATCGAGTAGAAAGAGTAAAAAAATATTTGTTGTACAAAAATTACATGATTTAATCGATAAAGGAAGCTTTAGGAGTTATTAAAAAATAAAGTAAAAAGATTGAGATTGCCAACTGTCGAAGTTCGAGATGTAATGGGCCAGACAGATGACGTGGACGTTGACGACAATAATGTTTTTTAAAATTCAATAAAATTTGGAACTTGTTGCGATACCTCCACTTGTAGGGCAAAAAAAATTAATGCATTTTCATTACACAATTCGAGTTATCGATTGACCATGCATAGAATTGGATTGGTATAATCATTGAGATATTAGTTGCTTTCCATTTATACACAAGTGAAACTGAGTCTGAAGTGAGCTGAATATTTTATACTCAGATTAATGACGTCACTACTTGCTTACTTTAATAAAAAGTTATCACATGTCAACACAGACATAACCTCACTTTGAAGTGAGTTTACGAAACTCACTAAAGCATGGTCTCGATCTTGTGCAGATTATGAGTAAAAAGTTGAATCTCACTTATCAGAATGCAAAAGAAACGCGAATTCACTGAGTTATAACGTCACAAGTGAGAATTATCTAAGAATTGGTATAAATAGAAAACAATTATTGTATAATAATCGTGATCTCAGAAAACTCATCGCTCAGCGTAAAATACCCGGCAGTGTAAATACGTGTTCCCTTAGCGCCGAGTCCTATCGTCTTTCTTGATGTAAAGGCAGAGAATTAAGAACGTTTTACATATTTTCAGAATAATAACAAAACTATGAAAAAATTACAAATTATTCTAAATTACGTTTAAAAATAATATTACAAAAGTTTAGACGGTTTATTATCTAGATAATAGTAAATAAATAAATCATTTTAATAAATATTGTAGTAATATTTTTTTAATCTGTACTCTAATAAAAATATATGGAATTACATTATATGAAATAAATAATTATATGGAATAAAAAAAACTCAATTTTTTAATATAAGTACATTATTCAGTATTCAGTATTCAGGATTATTTATGTAGAGTTACATTGCGATGCATGAACTATTTGTCCAGTAAATATATTGTATAATATCCCAATTTTGTACATAATCATTCCATGAAATTTAGGTAAGTGTTCGAATTTTGAACGCTAGTAAAATTACGAATAAGACAGTTAAAATTCTATATTTTTTTGTAATTATTTACCTGTTCACATAAGTCCTCATCAAAATTATAATTGGACAATTTGTAAAGAATTGCTACTGTCTCATTTATCTGAAATTATATTAACATAAAACGAAAATTTGTAGTAAAATTGAAAACTTTGTTCAATGAATAAGATTTTGTCATTTCAAATAAATCTTTGACATGTGTAATTTCATTGTTGTATTGTGCTTATTATTTTAATTATAAATAATTATTAATACTTCTAATCTACTGTAACTATATCTTATAGTATACTTTAGCTTATAGTATACCTTATAGTTTGACATATGTAGTTTAATGTGAGAAATAAAATGCTATTCAAAATGAAACAAAAATGGTTATATAAGTTATTATGATAATATATTGAAGTGTCCATATTGTCCTGATATCTTCCACATTAATATAGTATTGTAAAGCTTCAATAAAGCTTCAATACTATATCATTTGTATTAACATTGTACTTTGAACACTTTGTTTAATTTGTGTGATATAAGATATAATTGTAGACGTGCCTGTAAATAAATTGTAATTGTAATAATTAATCAAACTGAGTAACATATATCAGAAGTACTAAGCAAAATATATTTTTAACGTTTGAAGAATTTGATATACTATAGTGTTATAACTTGTGGTTCAATAATCACACAATGTGTGATTATTTTATATAATTGAATTAATTATTCTTGTATATACGTATATGTACATATATATGTATCTCATTTTAACTGTTGTAAAATTATTTCAAAACGACACACGTGCGCGTGGAAAAGTATATTTCAAATAAAAGTGAAATGATTTCGAGGGGAACATATTTTTTTAAATACCTCTTGAACGTATTTAGATTGTTTTTTTTTTAGGTGCAAGCACCTAAAAGATGTTAGGTAAATGTATTAGATGTATAGGGTACCGATATCTACAGATCAGTAAGTTGCCTATCTGCTTATGGACAGAGGCATCCTTTACTGATATGGAATAAGATTAGATCGCAAGTCCGGCGGGGAATGAGACAAAAGGAATTGAATTTTACATTCTATATAGTGTAAAATTCAAAAATATAATATAAAATATGTACTTAATAATATCTGACTTATTTTAACATAAATGAAATGTAATAAACATTTAAAAATGTGTAAATATAATTTATAATTATATATTTAAAAAAATAATTATATAT
>NW_017259404.1:760313-765446 GCF_001594045.1 Atta colombica
ATTCCCCAGATCTAATCTTATTCTACATTACCAGTAAAGCATGCCTCTGCCCGTAGGCAACCCGAGTTACTTATCTGTAAGTATCGGCAGCACTCTGTACAATCTCTGCAAAGAAAATCAAATTTGGAAGTATGTTTAATATTTACAATTTCAAATAAAATGTACATATAAAAGTTGTGTGAATAAGATTATATTTTTTTTTATATAATAATATATTTTTGTAGTTTATTTATTTTTCAATATCTTCAAATATTTATCATAAAATGATTTATGCAAAGTTGCATTGCAATTCACTTATTAATTACAAAGATATAGAATAAGTAGTTTATTTATAATAACAAAAGCAAGTTTTTGAAGGTCATTTCATACTATTATTGTAATATTCTATTATCATACTATTAATTCTATTATCTATATTCTACTATATTCTATCATACTATAAATATTCTGCCAAATAAGCTCGATACATTTTGGTTATAGAATTGAAAATAATTTATAAAGGTTATAATTAGTATTTATACAAATATCCTAAAAATACATATAAAAGAATACAATATGTTAAATTGATAGTGATGTATTATAACCATTTTGAATTATTTATTTTTTTTTAATTTCTATATTCTTCGGCCTTACTTCTATTCAATATGTCATTAATTTAACTGAAACATTATAATTAAATAACTTAATTCTTGAAAATATGTTAATTTAACTCAAATTTAATTTATTATTTAATTAAGTTCATACATTAATACGAACGCTTTATTTTGAAACTAAAAAAATAGATTGATTTTGAAGTTAAAAATAACAAAATGTTATTAAAGAATAGGGTTGCTCTTTGATATCTGCGACATAGTAACATAATTGATGTTTTATAATAATGTCTTAAATTTATTTATTCATTTGATGAAATTTACAAGTATCTGAACTGTCAAGAATGGTAGTATTGGATATGGGAAAAAGTTCGTGGCGATTTTTTAGTAAAATTTAAGTATTTTTCTTAGAGTATTGAAATCAATTTATTTAAACCAAATGTGCTCCACTATTTTCTATAATATTTTGCCATTTTTGGGGCAGAGCCATAATTCCATCGCGATAAAATTTCTGTTTCTGATCAAAAAACTGCTTCAAGTGATTTTCACAGGCCGCTTTTGAAGCTAGCTTTACACCATTAAGAGAGAGTTCTGCAGAGACCTAAACAAATGATAGTCTGAGGGTGCTATGTCAGGACTATACGGTGGATGCATTAAAACTTCCCAGCCAAGTTCTCGCAATTTTTGCCGAGTCATCAAAGATGTATGTGGTCGAGCGTTGTCGTGATAGAAGACCTCTCCTATTAATTAATTTTGATCGCTTCCTCTCAATTGCTTGTTGTAATTTCTGCAGTTGTTCACAGTAGAGTTCAGAATTAATTGTTTGATTGGACGATATCAGCTCATAGTAAACGATTCCCTTCCAGTCCCATCACACACACAAATCACCTTCTTCCTCGTCAATCCAGGTTTTGCGATTGCTTGCACCTTCTCTCCTTTCTTTATCCACGATCTTTTTCTAATTGGATTGTCGTAAGTGATCCATTTTTCATCATCAGTTATCATTCTCTTCAGAAATGGCTCAATTTCATTCCGTTTCAGTAGCGTATCACAAATTAATTCGGTCCATCATATTCCTAACATTCAACTCGTGAGGAACCCAAACATCGAGCTTCTTTTTGTATCCAGCTTTGTGTAAATGATTTAAAATTGTTTTGTGATCGATGCCTAGTTCCCTGGCAATCTCCACAGTGCTCACATGCTGATCACGCTCGACTTTTACTATGATTTCATCGGACTTTTCAGTGATTGGCCGACCAAAGCGAGGTTCATCTTTCACATCGAAATTTCCAGCACGAAAGCGAGCGAACCATTTCCGTGCTGCTGATTTTGATAGAGTATCTTCATAAATAGCACAAATTTTTTCACAAGCCTGTGCAGCATTCTTGCCTTTATCTATATTGTAGTGATACTGCAAAATGTAACGAATTTTTTCCTTATTTATTTCCATTTTAAAAATAAAATAACTTTTGATCCACTTCACCGATTTCAATCTTTTTCAGCTCAAAACAAAGGTTAAAATGTCACTTTTTAAACGCACGTCTAGTGTTGCCGATGCGATTAGTAGTTGCCGACTGCTGAGCATTTAATGCCATCTAGCGGGAAAAACGCCACGAACTTTTTCCCACATTCAATATATATTTAATGCTTATAAAATTATTTATTTCGATTAGATTTTGCAGTTTATATTGCAAAAATAAAAGAAACAGACAAAAGTAAAATTTGACTTAGGACATTACTACTTTAGATATAATTTTATCTGCGAGGTATGTTCTACTTTAAATAAAAGTATAAAAGTTTATAATGAACATATATGCATTTATGTATATATGTATGTACAGGGTGTCTCATAAGATGAGTCCGAGCCACATTGGGGGTGGAGAATGGATTAAAGGGAACAAAAAATTCTTATACTATTTTGAGATACTCGCTACAGTTTTCGAATTAGAAAAGGAAATGTTTAAGCCAATATGCGATTAAGCTGCGCCGCGCGAATTCGTAGAAAGGCCTACTCGAGCGGCGGCGGCGGCGGCGCGGAGAGGGAAGTAGCGCTTCGTTGCCTAGCACAGCGATTCTATGTGTTTCGCCGCATCGGGTCTACATCATACATATTATCCAAAAATGTTATTTTAGCTGAAGTTTTCCTTATACATTTCTTATCATTATAAATCGTGTTATTTAGCACGATTAAATACATTTTAATACAATTATGGATATGTTAAGCGGTGTAATTAATTAGAGCATTACGCAAAGTAATGCTCTATGCGTATGCTGATCGTCGCGATACCTTACCTTGCTTTATTATACGATGTTTCTATTTAATCACGCTTCGAGACACACTTCGTCGCGTCGTTTTATGCTATATTTAGTCGGAGTTTTATTTTTTGACATGCTAATGCATGTACACTGAAATTATAGTATAAGCTCGCGTAGACAGCCGCTACATTGTAAATCCAGATGTATCATTCCATGTACAATGACGCATTTGACTGAGGTTTTTTTTTGAGATCGCTTATTTTTAGTCTGGAGAATAATATACTGCTCATTAAAATCGGAGAGGAGCAATTGGGTCCCTTTCCTTGTAAATTACAGATTTTTTTAATGTAATGAACATGGACATTAAATTTGATGGATTAAGTTTAATGAAAATAAACTAATAAAACACTCAATTTTCAATTAGTGTTTTTTCAATACATTTAAGTTTTCAGTTATTACAAACTTAAACATCTCATTAATGTATACAAAATAAAAAATAATCTTTTCAATCACAGAAAATTTAAATTTTATTCATCAGTGAACATTAAAGATTAATAAAATTTAAGAACGTTTTTACAATTAAACTTGTTAAACGGTAAGAAACATGTGAAAAAAAAACGTATTTATCGTATTAAATAACGCGATTTATAATGATAAGAAATGTATAAGGAAAACTTCAGCTAAAATAACATTTTTGGATAATGTAGACCCGATGCGGCGAAACACATAGAACCGCTGTGCTAGGCAACGAAGCGCTACTTCCCTCTCCGCGCCGCCGCCGCCGCCGCCGCTCGAGTGGGCCGTCCTATGAATTCGCGCGGCGTGGCTTAATCACATATTGGCTTAGACATTTCCTTTTCTAATTCGAAAACTATAGCGAGTATCTCAAAATAGTATAAGAATTTTTTGTTCCCTTTGATCCATTCTCCATTCCCAATGTGGCTCGGATCCATTTTATAAGACACCCTGTATATATAATATTTATATACATATGTCTATTTTTATATTTTAATTTATAATGCAAATAGTGTGTTGAGATAATATATTCACAGAAGGCACTTGGCCTGCACCCGGGCACTTTTTTCTTTATTATAATCCAGTTGACAGTTTTAATTACTTTTAATCTATCTTATTTGTCTTGTGTGAAATACTTGGCTAATTCTAATTATTTCATCCGTTTTTGATTAAGAAGAAACTATTCGACTTTTTTTTATACGACGTAAATTTTTTCTTTTTTTAAAAAGGATTTTTTATGGATTATACTTTCTCGATGTTATACAACTTCAATAAATATATTATTACATATCTCTAAAAATAGCGGAAATATTCAAAGTGGAGTTACTGCTCTATCCTGTATACTACCTTGATCAAAAAGTTCCCGGAATTCAGAAAATTCAAAATACAAGTTTTATTCATCAAAAGTGATATTGTCCCCTTCAAAGTACTCCCCATCGACTGCAACGCACTTATGCCAGTGCTTGATCCAGCTCTCGAAACATTTCTGGAACTCTATTGTCGGTATAACCATCAAAGCCGTCTTCGATTTTTCCATTACCTCCTTTCGGCTGTTAAAACGCGTTTCCCGTAAGATTTTTTGACTCAAACAGAAAAAAATCGCAAGGAGTCATATCAGGTGAATTCAATGGCTGTTGGATGGTATTCGTTTCGTTCTTGGTCAAAAATTCACGGATAATGATGGCACTGTGCGATGGTGCGTTATTATGGTGCAAAATCCACGAGTTGTTTGCCCACAAATCCTTTCTTTTTTGGCGAATTGCTTCACGCAAACGTCTCATAATGCCCAAATAATACTCCTTATTAACTGTCTGATCTTCTGGCAAAAATTCGTGATGTACAATATCGTTGTAATCTATGAAATCCTCGACGGACTCACAACCACTTTTGAAGCGTTCATGCCACTCATAAACGGCTGTTTTCTTTAGAGTATCACTGCCGAAACAGTTTCCCAACATTTCTAAGGTTTTCATACCATTGAATCCATTTTTAACGCAAAATTTAATACAAACTCGTTGTTGCAAATTCAACTCCATTTTTAAAACTGTAAAAAATCGAAAATACGTGCAGAGGTAGATGTACTTAAGACGGCGTAACTTTTACAAATGTCAAGCTATGATAAAATTTGCTGGGAATGTCAATAATAGATGTGGCAACTTAACCAAAAAAACAGAACTTAAATCAGCTGACTCAGAGCATCACCTTGTGGTAATTCCGGGAACTTTTTGATCAAGGTGATATGTATGTGTATATATATATATATATATATATA
>NW_017259404.1:765546-768707 GCF_001594045.1 Atta colombica
ACAGTATTCACAATGTACGTATTGTGCATAAAAAAAGCTAATATTATTTTTAGATTGAAAGGCATAGAGATATGCTCCATGCAATTTCTATAAATGAATAAAAATGCATTCAGTATTGAAAAGCATTTATTTTAACATTTGTCAATCAATCAATATTTCTGAAAATCTGAATCCATTTCAATTCATTTCAATCCATTCTTATTTGCTGGATGGTGTCTCACCATTTGTGCATATGTATTGTATTATATTTTATTTTATTTTGTTTTATTTTATTATTGGATTCAAAAAGTCATTGCGTTTTTTTCATTTGATTTTCAGGTGTGTTTATTTAATATACGTAATGAACATTAATCAATGATATATTAGCCGTTTTGTTCGCCGACCTTCTGTCATCTCCCGGACAACTTCATAATACCGTTCATAAAACTTCCCATCCTTCTCTGCAAGAAACTTGTCTAGGTACTGTTTGATAAGGTCTTCAGAAGCAAACGTTTTACTATTCAAGAAGTTTTGCAAGGAGCGAAAGAAATGGAAGTCTGATGGTGAAGGTCTGAGCTATACGGTGGATGTGGTAACACATCCAAACCATGTTGCAACAATTTTTGCCGAGTGACCAAACTTGTGTGTGATCGCGCATTGTCATGATGAAACATCACACCCTTACGATTGATAGCTCGGGACATTTCTGTGCGATGACATCACTTAATTTCTGCAGCTGCTCAGTAGACATCGGAATTAATCGTTTTGTTCTTTGGAAGTAGCTCATAGAAGATTGATCCCTTCCAATTCCATCACATTGACAGCATTATCTTCTTTTGGTGGATCTCCGCCTTTGCTTGCCTTTCTGGTGCTTCACTTCGCCTATTCCAACTTTTTTTTCGGCTGACATTGTTGTAAACAATCCATTTTTCGTCGTCCGTGATCATACGCTTCAAGAACGGATCGTTTTCTTCGAATTTGATGAGTTGATCACAGACTGCGATTCGTGAGATGAATTTCTTTCAACTCATGCCCAAACATCGAGCTTCTTTGCGAAGCCTAGCGATTTCAAATGGCCATGAACTTCCAACGGACACTTTTAGAGCGATAGCAAGCTCCCGAACCGTTAAATGCTTATTTGCTTGCACCAATGCTTTCATTTTATCATCGTCAATTTTGGAAGGCCTACTGGAGCGATGAGCGTCTTTGACTGAAAAATCACCATCATGGAATCGGGCAAGTTCTGGCACTGGCGTTTTTTGATGATATTTCTGCCATAAACTCGACACAACTTTTCCCTTGCTTCAGTTGCTTTCTTCCCTTTTTTGAAGTAATAAAACAGAATATGGCGAATATGCTCTTCAAAATTCTCCATGTTCGAATCACAATTGCAAGCACAAAACTCGACTAAATCGCGTCAACTTTTTTTTTGGTTGAGTGTCAACCAGAAAGCGTAAACATTTGACATTCATGTCACACTCGCATACAAATAAACGTGGACAACGCCATCTATTGGAAAAAACGCAATGACTTTTTGAACAACCCAATATTTTGCACATAAAAGTATTAAGATAGTGTATCAAAAAACCAATAATTCATGAGATATTTTATACCTTATTCGAGAATGTATTGACATAAAATATTTAATAATTTATAAACTATTAATTTTTTTATAATTGTACCTTAATATTTTTATGAATAATGAGATGAATCAATTGGTGAAAAGAAAACGCATATAGTTGCTTTAAAAAATATATGTGCAAAGAGGATAATTTTTTAAATAAGTAGCTGTGTTTTCTTTCGTCAATTGATTCATCTCATTATTTCATAAAAGTATTAAGGATTACAAAAAAAAATTAATAATTTATGATTTAATATTTATTTAATATTTTATGTCAATATAGCCAGAATAAAGTACAAAATATCTCGTAAACTACTGGCTTTTATAGTGTTTCTTATAGTAAGAGTGACGCCAAATCATCTTGTACAGTTGTATATCAAGTGTTAATGATTTTGTCAAATAATATATATTTAAACATAATTAATAATGATAGTATATTGATACTTATAATGCTACTGGCATGAAGGAGATAATTAAAAAATGGGACAAAGAAATTATCTTGTTTTAAGGAATAGTCTCTTTTTTCAAAAACATGCGGAGTCCCGTTCAGTGACAGTATTTCACCCGCTTCGGAGAGAAAGGATTAACAAAACCTTTATTATTTTCATTAAGTATAATGAAAATAATAGCATATTTTCTTTCAGATGTACAGCATAGTTTTGTCCATTACAATAATTCTTACACAGGTATATAACTTCTTTTTTCGCAATAATGCGTGACAAATTTTGTTTAATTATGATTTGATATGAATAAGATGCACGCGCGTATATAATAAAATGCATTTTATTTAAATCAAAATCTCGGTTCTTATTATTATGGTACAATTAGAAAGAATTTCTGGTTATATCCAAGATTCAAAATTTTACAACTATATTATAGAATTATATTATAAGTATTATTACTTTATTTATTACATTAAACATAAAAGAATTTGTTTAATATTTTTCAATTTGATTGGATACCTATTTGATAAATTTTAACTGCAGAATTAGTTAACGAGAAAAATTTATCCAATTAACGTAAGTCTAATATATTTAACGAGATACAATTATAAATGCTGTTTAAAATGCAATAAGAATTATATTATCAATATGTTTATGACATGTATCTTCCTATACACCAATCGCTATGTCAGATAACGAATCCATATCGGTTTGCAAATGCTCCGTTTATGTTCAATGAATTGCTCGTGCTTGCTGAAGAACTTATCTATACTTTTATTTATGTTTCGTTTAGTTGATGTTTTCTTTATGTTCCTTATTCCAATACCTCCTAGATCTCCTCATTTTATTCTTTTTCTATCACTTTTCACTTTCTTGCCTCTATTGTCACATGGTATCAGATTAGATTTGTCTTTACTAATGAGATAAGTTCTGGATTTCAAAATATCTCAATTTTTCCGTATTTAAATGTTACTCTTAAATATTGCACTACTAGTTAACAGATACTTTTTATTTATTATATTTTTTTATTTTTGATTGTTCAATTTGTATTTTTAACCGTTTGTTTCTGTATTTAATTTTTAATCTTTTTATAAACTTTTTATCTTAAGACATTTATA
>NW_017259404.1:768807-773211 GCF_001594045.1 Atta colombica
ATTATTATTTATACAATCTTTTAAATTATGTAAATTATGTAAATTATGTAAATGTTATGTTTTAGATAATATTTAGAATTCATTTATCAGTTTGAGAGTGCAATTCAGAACGTTGCGATTATGTTTTTAAAGTCTTTATAGGATAATCATTTGATGACCTATAGCGCTGTAACGTATCTACATGTTCACATATCGAATATATTATTTATCTTATCCGAATATATTATTTTATTATCTATTTTTTCACGTTTATATATTAAATAATGCTCACAATTATCCATAACGAAATTGTACTACGATGAATTTATATATTTATATATAATTTATATATTTATTGTTATAATTACTGGCTAAATCTTATCATATATATTGACAAGTTATTGTTTTTCAAATTGTATTAATTTCAACATTGAGAATGACCCAATTGGGATCGAAGTTTATTATAATAAACTTTTGTTTCATAATAACAGTATTAAGATCTTATTTGGCTTATAATCCTATTATTATTAATTTTACACATTATTAAAGTTAATATTATTTATTTAATTTGGTATCCAAACTTTTTTTTGTATTTATTTAATTTGGTATCCATAAATTACATTTATTTAATTTGGCGCCAATTATTGATCTCAAATCTTTTTTATAAATGATACATAAAATTTTGAAGAATTTAATTTGGTGCCAATTTTGTTGATATCAAATTTTCTTATAAGAATGATACATTAGATTTAAATAAATCACAAGAGACAGTATTTGTTTATTGTTTATGTACAAAGAACCGGTTTCACCAATTCGATTAAGCCGAATCGGTGATCAACTGTAAGTGATTAATTCTAAACAATAAATACGATTAGTCAGTTTCACGGCCAATTATTATAAGTAATTGGCATTGGTAAGACAGGTGATTCTTTATGAAAAGCACGCATTCCGCTTTTTTTACCTTTTTTTAAGAAGGCAAGTTTATATAAATAAGAAGAGACAGTATCATTTATGTTTTACTTTTTAATTTGATATATAATAATTTAACTTGATTAGATAAAATTATAAACATCTGGGTTTTCATTTTTCAATTGATTCATTAACGAATAGAAATCGAATAGAAATAATTTTTGATAGAGAATTAAAATTGCCATTACTTGGATTGAAATAAGATCTTCAAATAAAAGACCTAAAAATATCCTTAAAGAAAAATTAAAACTACTATTAATTGGGTTAGACTTACAATTTGACTGATACTTATTACTTAGGACATTATTAATAAAAATGTGGCCACATTGCATAATGACTCGAAGAAAAACATGGATGATAACATGGCTTTCTATAAAGATAGATAGTCTTAAAAAGTCAGTTTTTAGAATTTAAAAAACAGTATTTCGTTATAAAATTATAACAAAAAAATAAAACATTTTAAAATGTGTGCAAATAAATGTAAATACATTCACATAACTTCTGCATATAAACTATTCAGTACTAAAAATAGTACAGGTGATATAAACTATAGATTAACAATAGAGCTACAGTCAATTATCAAATAATTATTTTGATATGAAAACCCTCAAAAAAATGCTATGAATAATCAATATCCATAAAGGATCACATTAGCAAAATACCATGCTATTGTTTAAATTTGTATAATTCAAAATATATAGGGTGTTTCAAAAATAATGATAATCTTGCGCATAGGAGTAGAATTAACTAAACTGAAAAGAAAAGTCCTGTACTATTATGCAATTTTTGCAATAATTATTAAACAAGATATTAATTGCTAAAAATTGCCGAAAATTGGTCTTCAATTTTTTATTCAAATACTATCAACTATACAGAAAAACTACAAGAGACGAAAATTGTTTATTTTCTTCTCATAGAATTCTACAAATTTTTTAAGAATTTTTTATCAACTTTTTAGTATTTTCTCATGTTTA
This sequence comes from Atta colombica, assembly GCF_001594045.1. Classification (NCBI taxonomy): domain Eukaryota; kingdom Metazoa; phylum Arthropoda; class Insecta; order Hymenoptera; family Formicidae; genus Atta; species Atta colombica. The sequence goes on from NW_017259404.1 coordinate 770,730, forward strand.
CATAGAAGATAGAGAAAATACGGTATTAAAAAATTCTGAAAAAATTCTAAAAAAATGTGAAGACTGACCAATTCCACCTCTCCTCCCCCCCTCCCACCCACAATTCTCTTCTCCTGTCCTCACTACTCCACAAGCATAATATAAAAGGAATGGCCTGGAGGTTGATTCTGTAATTCAAGTGAAATTATTCACTTTTCGCACTTTCATCTCACGTGATTCTGTAACGACGAAGTAAAAATACAAAAATACGAAATACTAGATTTGTCGGTGTGGGAAAAAACATGAAAATGTGAAATGAAACATAATCCGATTTACGCTCACAACACTTAAAAATCATTTCATTGTTTGTCAAATGTTAATGAAGACAAACGATGTTCATGAGCATTGTCAACATAAATACCACGATAAAGTTCAATTTATTCCTAATTTTTTTCCAATTCTAGAATTTAAAACGGATGACGAATGAATCGAACTTCGATTAAAAGTGGTTAATTAAAAATAAACCGTGAGTTATAGAACTGGACCTAAACGATTTTCTGCCATTATTTACAAAGTCAATCCTGTTGAAAATGAATATCTCTAAGCATTCTTCGTGTAATTCTCATATGTGGTTCAAAGGCTTCTTCATCCTTTTCATCCAGTAATAAAATTGCTACCATGTATATTGCCATTTGATTTTATTTTTATCTTTGGACTGTGCAAAATTATATTTTTAACCTTAAAACTATCAATTCAGTCGACTATGGTTCCTCTCTCGCTCTATTTCTTAGCCTTTCTTTCTCTTACCATTCGACAAGAAATTTTTTGCCGAACGAACTCTCCTGAGATTGCTCGCAATTGCACCATGATGAAAGTTAGGGAATCACGCGAAATGTGAGAGGCTCACATTTTCATTATGATAAAAGTTAAAAAATCGATATCCAACTCAGTATCAGGCTGCTCCTCGCCCTGATGAAATAGACTATACAAGGTTACGAAACGTTGACATTCCAAAAATGAATCTGGACACGAAGAAAACTCGCGAAACACATAATCTTTATATACAAAGCATCGCGGAAGACTCAAGAATATTCCTAAAAAATTCTTAAAGCTCTATGAAAAGAAAATAAACAATTTTTGTCCCTTGCAGTTTTTCTGTAAAATTAATAATATTTGAATAAAAAATTATTGAAGATCAATTTTCGGCAATTTTTAGCAATTAACACTTTAACTATTGCAAAAATTGCAAAATGGTAGAGGACTTTTCTTCTCAATTTAATCCATTCTGCCTCTATGCGAAAAATTTATCATTATTTTTCAAACCCTCTATAATGTCAAATAAAAATAAAATGTTAAATAGCAAACCACACACTCAAATATATATATATATAAAAAAAATATATATATATATTAGGTGCGGGACAAAGTTCGTGGCGTTTTTCCCATTAGATGGCATTAAAAAAACATTTCATTACATTCGCATGATAATGTTTAAGTTGAAGTTTAAGAAAAATGAAAAAGTAAGTGTAATTAAATACTAAAATATACTTCAAAAACGTTTTGAAATATTTGAAAGTAAAAATGCGTTATAATAAGTGCTGGTTATTGAGTATATTAGTGTCATGATGTAACAGCTGAACAAATAATTCCATAAATAATCATTAGGATATATAATAGCGGAGATATTAAGCCACAATATATACATTGGCCATAATACTACTTCTTCTCTAATATTAAATAATTATTAATTTATATTTAACATTTTTAATTAATTTATTTATTTTTTAATAATAATTTTAAGAGAGTATTGCTTTAGGTATAAAGAAACCTTAAGCCTATCGATGTTATATTGGATTCTCTTCCGATTCAAGAGAAAAGAAAACAAGAAGAAAAAATTATCATATCATTCCTCCATTCTTCTTTCTCGAAGATTCGGGATTTGTGATGTTCAGACAAGTGACTTTTCGGAGAGAAGGTTGTCCTTTCCGAGAAAGCGGCTGAAATTGGTAATGACAGGGGTCATCGTTCTTATAACGGATGATTTATTTCGCGCGATAGTGAGCATAATGCTCCATATCACTCGCTAATCGACTACTTTATCTGTCGCTTACTCGTCGCTTTATCTAACGGACACGCAATTCATTATTAATAAGCAATTGGAAGGAACGAAGACGCATCTCCAGACATATCTTTTAGCGAGAGAAGCTCGGAGGAAGATTTGACGCGAATCGCCGCTGCTGCTTACCGCCGTCTCCATTTTTGGCCAAGTCTGGAGAACCTGAACACCGCCATGTTTCGATCGCGAAATATTTTCTTCCCACGCTTTCTTAACACCAGTTTCCCTGGCGACATGATAATTCAATAGGGAACTCACAGTTATTATATAATAACTCTATAGTTATTAGAGCTTATGCTTGCATATCTATCCTTATTGTAATATATTATTATTGCCATTATTATCCTACTCCAGTAAATAACAATTAACAATATATATATATATATA
>NW_017259404.1:773311-773798 GCF_001594045.1 Atta colombica
TCCTTATTGAAAGACTCTTTATATAATATATACGTGGTTTATATATATATATATACGTGGATCGTTTGATAAGTTTGATAAATTTCCATGAAATGGCGCTACAATCCATTTGATGACGCGACATCTCGAAAGATCCACTCTTCAAACCCCTTCAGGCCAAATTTCAGCCAGAAAGGACGCATAGTTCGTTTGGTAGTCATTTGAAGCGAGATTGGCGCGCAAAAAAGCTCTTCCATCAAGATAACGCGCCGTCCCACAAATCAATCGTTGCAATGACAAAACTACGAATTTGTCTATGAATTGATTCCTCATCCACCCTATTCTCCGGATGACTTCTTTCTGTGCCCAAACTTAAAAACTTAGCTCGGTGGGAAGAAATTCTCGTCAAATGAGGAAGTCATTGTCGCCGTCAATGAGTATTTTGCAGACAGCTTACTTCAAATGACTATTAAACGTGAACTGTAATGTATGTATATATATATATATA
>NW_017259404.1:773890-785523 GCF_001594045.1 Atta colombica
TTTATATTTATTATTATATCTACATTTATTTTTATTATTATTGTTTAATTCATAATTAAAATATAAATTAATATGGCTCAATGAAAATAAATCAAATATAGATAACAAGAGTTACGATCCAATTAAAATGAATAATATTTAAAACATAAAATTAAATAATATTTAAGTTTAATATTTAAAACTAGATTAGTAAAAAGTACAAACATTTCGATCAGATCATTCTCAATGTTAGAATAATAATATTACAATAAATATCGGATTCTCATATTACAAAAACAGTTTTGTACGTTATAAAGTAGATTTTTTAAAATGTAGATACGTATCAAATGCTTATGTCTTCCTTCTTTGTTACAAATATATGGTCCATTGAGATATTAAAAGTGAGAAAAGTTGAAATCACTCAATATAATCAGGACGCTCATGATACTTGCATTTTTCTTCAATAAAAAGTAATCTACTTAAAAGAAAGTTTTCGGAAGAAACCAGTTGTTAAGTTACAAATACAATTAATAAATAATTACAGTGTATAAAAAAAACCACTAACAATAATTAAAAATAGACAAACAGAAGACAAAATTTTTTTAAACGTATAATACATAGCAAAATCGTTAGAGTTATGTTAATATTAATATCAATTGCAGATTAAAAATGAACGAGTCAATAAATCAATAAAAGTGCATATTAATATAAAACTATAAATACTTTTTTCAGTCGAACTGTTGTGAGTCAAAAATTAAAAGCGTAATGCAATGGATACAAAAATTTTAAGTCATTGTATTAGAGCAGAGAAATGTGTAGCATCGACAATTATGAATTAAAAAGAAGATAAATAGATGTGGAAAGGGGAAGGAGAAAGTTTTTTCCGGCAGATTTCTCAATTTTAATTCACAGTATCCCCTTTATTACAAGAGAGGCGTAATCTATGGGTTTGTGGATAAAATAATACGCTTATGTCATTCATGTTTCCAGCAAACTAATCTAATTAATGCTATCAATATTTTTTTTAATCTTTTCCTCCATATAAAAAAGAACTAAATTTTATATGAATAATATTAACAGAATTGTTAACAAAAAAGTTAAGAAGAAGTTTTTCACAATTCCTTACGTGAAATCCATATCTGAGAAATTCTCCAATTGTTAATATGTACAATTATAAATTCGCCTATTCTATTTCAAATTCACTTTAAAATTGCATAAAAAAAGGAAAGGATAAGTTGGATCCATTATGCAATCAAAACGTAGTCTATAAGATCTCTTATGATAATTGCAATGCTAGTTACATGGGTCGAACAATTAAAGACAAGATTAGAGGAACATGCTTCCAATATTAATAGAAGGTCTAAATCGCCATCGGTGACTTCCAACCGCATTGATCATAATCACAATTTTAAGTGGGATAACATTGAAATTTTAGATATTGAATTCTCTTACACAAGAAATTAATATCGGAAATGGTCCATATAAAAAGATAGAAACATGAAATTAAGGAGCAAAATGATACAAAATCTTTGCCAGAAAATTATATTCTAACATCATACATTTCCTTTCCCTTATCACACATATTACTGTCTCTTTATCTCCTTTTTAACTCATAACGTTGTCAGTTACTGTCGACAGTATCAGATACAATCGATTACACTTTCTACGTTTCTTTGCTCTAATACAGTACAATAGCTTATAAAATTTCTGAATCTATTGCACTATTCTTTTAATTTTTGATTCACAACAGTTCGACTGAAGAAAGCATTTATAGTTTTGTATTTTAATATGCACTGATTTATTGACTTGTTCATTTTTATTTTTTATTTTTATTTAATTTGCAATTGATATTAATATAACTCATAACGATTTTTCTATGTATTATATGTTTAAAAAATTTTTTTCTTCTATTCGTCTACTTTTAATTGTTAATGGTTTCTTTTATACACTATAATTATTTATTAATTGTATTCGTTACTTAAAAATTGATTTCTTTGAGAACTTTCTTTTAAATAGATTGCTTTTCATTGAAGAAAAATGCGTATCACGAGCATTCCGATATTGAGCGATTTCAACGTCTCACTTTTAATATCTCAATGGAACTTAATATATTGGATATATTTGTAATAAAAAAGGAAGATATAAGCATTTGATACGTATCTATATTTTTTTTAAATCTATTTTATAACGTACAGAACACTGTTTTTGTAATATAAGAATCCGACATTTATTGTAACATTATTTTTCTAACATTGAGAATGATCCGATCGAAACGTTTGTACTTTTTACTAATCTAATTTTAAATATTAAATGTTATTCATTTTAATTGACTCATAGCCTTGTTATTATACCTGTATTTAATTTAATTCATAATTATTATATCTTCCTACTCTACTCCAGTAAACACTAATTAACAGTAAATTGAATAGGAAATTAATATTATACGGCATTGTTACAATTTCTTACTTAGTTGTTACGTAAAACATATGTTACACACATCATATTTATATTAAATGAGAAATTTATATACATATAGATATATCATTGATGTAATGTTATTGTTAGTTGGTGTTTACACATATTATTAATTATCTCATAATCAGCATTTGCGAGAGGCATGACTGAAGCTTTTTCCAAAGAACGACTTTAGAATCTGTTTATACTGGAATAAATGGAATATATAATGTTACGAGAGTAACTGAAAGAAGGTCATGTAGATGATTTAATTCAGAATTTCTGCCAATTTTATTCTATCGGGTCCATACACGTATTCGAAATCATCAATTTCCCGCAGTAATTTGTCCGCGCGCGTCAATTTGCGTCATGTAAATGTAACGCGGAAAGTCCGACGAGCCTCGGGAAACACCCGATGACGCTTTCTCAAAATTATATTCTAGATCGGCGGGACAGATGTAGATCACCATCTTTGTACCTGTAGATCGAGGATGCAGAAATTGTAAGTGTCTCATGAATATTATGAATATCATTATCACGCGAAGCAAGTATTTGCAAAAAATGCACTTGTAATTATAGCGACTGAAGCGGGAGAATAAATGCGGACAACGTATTTGTATTTATAGCGACGAATCCGCGAATGTGCCTTCCTGGATCATTGCCATTCTCCCTTCCACGAACCGTTTCGGAAAAAGACCTTGAGCGTGACTGTAAATCACGGCCGAGACAACATGGTCAGTACACGCGACAGTCGTGAACTGATGTCGTCGGATTCTATTCCGTTTCTCTATATTATCAATAAAACATTCGCGATGCATGAAACAGGATAAAGTGCGATTAAATGTCAAATGTGTTTTGTTGAAAATTCATAGCTAGTTTCGTTAAATCATTCCCTCAAGAAGGAACGACTTTAAAATATGTATATATTTAGATTATATTATTATAATGATTATAATATTATTATATATCATTATTTATTATATTATAATGTGTTACTTACTATTACCCAGATTACATTTCGTGCAAAAGCAAAGCAGTGTAATTATTCTTCTTATATGTCATAATGTTGCTAATTTGCTAAATAAAATTTTGCTTGCATGTTACCATAATTTTGCCAAATTAACATTTGTACTTTTTTTAATGATAAGCAAAATTGCTTCAATTTTCCGGAATATTGCCATAATCAAAACACTTTTACCACAATTGTTGTCACAAAGCTATTTTATTCTACAGTTTGTGTATTTCTTTGTTTGCAACTCAAATGAGGACTTCCTTGTTGGCAAATTGCTTGTTATATTTTTAAGTAAATTTTCAGCAAAATGTTATCTGGATATATATTATAAATCATAATTGAAATTATATAGCATCTAACTCTGATATACACAAAAATAATAGGTAATAGTAAATAGGCTAGTAATTAGATTGTTTACTACTGTATTATATATAGGATATCTAATAATTCTTCTGACGGAGTTTGTGAATATGTAGAACGGACTAAACTGAGACAGAAAGTCCTCCACCATTTTGCAATTTTCGTAATAATTAACAAAATATTAATTGCTAAATATTGCCGAAAATTGGTCTTCAATCATTTTTTACTCGAATACTATCAACTATACAAAAAAACTACAAGAGACGAAAATTGTTTATTTTCTTCTCATAGAATTCTACGAATTTTTTAAGAATTTTTTATCAACATGAGAAGATACGGTATTAAAAAATTCTAAAAAAATTCTAAAAAAAATTCTTAGAACTATGAGAAGAAAATAAACAATTTTTATCTCTTGCAGTTTTTCTGTAAAGTTGATAGTATTTGAGTAAAAAATTATTGAAGATCAATTTTCGGCAATTTTTAGCAATTATAATATCTAACTGTGACATAATAATAAAAATAACAGGAGCTAACAATTCGAAAGATTAATTATGGTAGTTTCTTTCTTTCAGGATCAAGATTGCGCTCATTAAAAAACAAAATGTTCAATTATGTCATTAGTTCATCTTGCAGAGCGATTGTAGCTTACGAGGAAGATTCTACGAGAAGATAGGAAGAATTTTACAACGAGTGTTAATAGCTTACCGGACCGTACGTAGCTTTAATTACGGTAACGATCACGTATGTTTTCCTATGACATGAAACCCGGGGAAACCACGCGGCCATGATACGTTCCCAGTATAATGTCGTATGGCGATCATGACGTGAGGATGGATGAATCAGTTGCCGCACGCGGCGACGAGATCAGTAGATCGGAGAACATCGAATCGGACACTCGGACAACCGACATCGTAAATCCTTTGTTCGTTCTGTAAAGTCAGAGAAGACACTTACAGTGTTTTAAAATACGGTGAGTGAGTGATAAAAGAAAAAAAATAATTTTTTTTAATTGCTAAAGAAATATACTCGATTACGTTTTTTTAAAGACACACTTGTTGAGCGACTAACGGATAAAAACTAAAATTGCCGAATTATAAATTAAAAGTTATAAAGTATAATCGCAAGGAATGTAATTACAAAGTGCTAGCTAAAATAGCAAAAGAAGTTATGAAACGAAGAAAAAGTGATACATTATAATAACAATTGAATGAAATAGTTTAGCCGTTCAAAGGACGTTACGTTTTAGACTTAAAAGACACAAAAGTGAGGGTGTTTTATATAGCAATTAGTCGCGATTCATGGTGACAGTTGTTAGAAATAAATATGTAGTAATGCGATACAAAAAGTGAAATGATCAATCGAAAAAAAAAACAATGATGGCAACTATAAAAGTGATAATTGTATAAGTTTTATGTGTAGAAGTGTCGTACAAGTTGAATAAACTATTCTGTAACTGCAAGAATTATTGTATAAAATAGTTTATTCAATTTACTTAGCATTTTTTAAAATTTTAATTAAGAATAACAAGCCTATGAAAACCAATGCTGCATGTAATTACAATCAAGTTTTATTGTATATTACAATTAAATAAGTGAAACGTTTCGATGCTTGGTTTGAATTCTCTTCAGCAAATACATAATTGATAAATTAAAATATATACAACAAAAAGATTATTGTTAAATATACTTAGAAAATTAAATTGTGTTAAAACTTACAAAAATATTGTTCGTCTTAATGTAAATTGTGAATAAATTAATTCGCATATCCATATGTCAAAATTGTTCACTAGATTTCCAAGTTTATTAAATAATAAGTTACGTTAATAGTATAAATATGTAATAAATAAAATTAAAATTAGATTGATGGAAATTAATTAAATTAAAACTTACATGGATATTTGAAGATTGGCATATTGTGCAAAGTTGATAAAGCACTTGTCATGGGTTTAATGAGAACGTTTGTCACACAATATATACACAAATAGATCTTCAATAAAACTATAGAAGAGGGAAAAGCATCAATTTTTAGAAATTAAAAATTAAGGATGTTAAAGACAAGAATTAAGGAATATAGGAACCATATTAATTGGAAAACATCACAACACTCGATTATTACGGCACATAGACAGGAATGATTTCGATTGGAAGAATATAAAAATTTTTAATATAGAAAGGTTCTTCAACAAACGATTAATAGAAATGATTTACATACATATAAACAGAAAAATAACCTGAAATACAAAGAATGTATAAAGTGACATAGAATTTTTGGATCCGTTATACGCTACTTTAATTTTTTTTAATTGATGCTTTTCTCTCTTCCATAATTTTATTGAAGGCCAATTTGTGTTATTATGTGACGTTATCATTAGATCCAAGCGCTTTGTTAATTTCGTATAATATGCCAATCTTCAAACATCAATATAAGTTTTAATTAATTACCATCACTCTAATTTCAATTTTATTTATTATATATTTATATTATTAATGTAATTCATTATTTAGTAAACTTGGAAATCTAGTTGACAATTTTGACATATGGATATGAATTGACTTACACACAGTTCATATATAAAACAAACAATATTTTTGTAAATTTTAATACAATCTAATTTTCTAAGTACATTTAACGTTAATTACATTTTTGTATATCTTTTAGTTTATCAATTATGTATTATTACTAAAGAGGATCCAAACCAAGGATCGAAACGTTTTACTCATTTAATTGTTATATATAATAAAACTTGATTGCAACTACATCCAGCATTGGCTCTCATAAACTTGATTCTTAATTAATTTAATTTTCATTAAAAATGAATTAGAATTTTTATTTATTTTTTTTGTAATTTCTATTGTTTTTTTTTTAATTTTATAACATAACAAAATTTATATAAAATTTACACAAAATTTTATGAAATTATACTTTATAAGTTTTATATATAAAATTAATATATACATATAGTTGAATAAACTTTATAGTTGAATAAATTTTATACACATGTAATAATTATAAAATAGTCTATTCAACTATATGTGTACATTAATTCTACGTATAACACTTGTATAGTTATCATTTTTATGTTTTATCATCATTATGCCTTTATCTCTGATACCCGAGAATATCTTCGTTATTGTGGTCGGAAGTCCTATTCAGAAACAAACATTTAACCACATATAATCTCTAAGCCAATTTCGAATCTTCATATCTCAAAAACTATCGCTTAGAAAATTGTAAATACTTCTGTAATTTATATTTTTTCGAGAACTTTCATAATATAATATTTTGAGTCGCAAATTTTGGGACATCCCGTATAAATCTATATAGTTGTATAATCCTTTATTGTTGATATATTTTTCTCTGACTGTAGAATGATGTTTTTTCAAGCAATGATGAGAGAGTAAAAATTGAAGTGATATGAAAAATTACATTGTTTCGCAGGTGATTTCTTCAACCGATCCTCTACAGTTCTCCAACATGAATGAAAAGAAGCTTGGCGATGATGAAATATTGTATCTGGATGAGATCAACGACGAGGTATCGAGGCCCCTGACGTCCATCGACACAGAGGCAGAAGTGCCGTCCATCGGGCTACGCGCTGGCTTCGTCTCGGAGAATGACAAAAATCTCGCCGACAATCCGCGGGGACCGGATTCGATCACTGTAGCGGAGTCCGACGTGCTGGATAAAAAATCTGCGCCGATTGGCTTCGACAGCAAAAATGGACTGGGATTGCCCGTGGGAACGCAATCCGACTGGTCCAGCAACATTTTTCCTCCTGCGCCTGCCATACAGGTCGTCACTCCGGACGTGAATGTCTACCAGCACAAAAAGACCCTGGCCCAAGGTATGATGGACCTGGCGCTGTTGTCCGCAAACGCGAATCAGATGCGCTACGTTCTCCAGACTGATGGTCGGCATCCGTACTTCTATCCGTCACTCGTCATGATCAGCATGAGCCTATTCCTACAGATTGCTGTGGGCATTGGTCTAATATGGAACAGCGTCTACAATGTCAAGGAACATGAGCAAATGTGTAAGGCGAACAAGGCCAACAATTGGACAGTTATTGGGATCTTCCTCGTCACGATATTCAATGTTTTTATTTCGTCATTCGGTGTTGTCGATCAAACGGTTGCCGTCACGACATAAAATTCCATGTTTTTCTCTTTACTCTTGATGTACTCTCTCTTTCTCTCAAAGATACGTAATCGTTATGTAAAGTAAATGACCAGATAAAATATTTCCAATGTTTTTAAAGTGATATCAACAAGTTTATGATCTCATAATAGAAACTTCATAACGTTTTTGTATTATTATTGCTATTTTAATGCATATTAATCATCCGATGTATTGAATATCGAAAGATTTTTTTATTGCAGTTGTATTGATTTACATCAGAAACGAAAAGTTATGCGAATCTTTTCTCAATGAATGTTTCTTCAATATTTTGTCATTATTAGCGAAAAACGATGAAAATATTTTAGATTCCGATGAAAATATTTTAGATAGTAAGTAAATAATTTTGCACGCTGGACATTCAATCATTCATTAATTAAATATTCAATCATTCATTCATTTTTCACCTGTTCATGCAAAAACTCAACACAAATAATTTATAGTGACATATAATTTTAATTTAATTTAAACAACTTTTTTATTTCAGAGTGATAAGTAATGAAATATTATTGTATAATAATAAATAATTCTTTTTTATGTAATATAAACGTCTATGAAATGATACATGATAACATATCGGTCAAACACGAATGACAAACGGTATCAACTTCAACATTTCCTCCAATTCGTCGGCCAGTCGTTGTCTATTTCGTTGAAAATTTTCCTCCTCACGTTCTTGGCGCTCGTTCAAATCGTTCAACCAGCTCTGCGCCTCCGCATTATTACATTGACTTCTGTGCGCGCGAGATGGGCAATTGAAGGACCAGTTCTTGGAACCACCGCCACCTACCATCTTCTCGGATTTGAAATCTCGAAGTTTGTCTCTAATTACGTGACGTAACAGCGAGCTAAATGCGGCGAGTTCACGCGTATTGATTATTCTCGAATTCAATTCTGTAGATCTTCTGTGCTCTTGAATCACTGTAGCCTGTAATGCAATGAGTTATTGCAATCATTAATTACAAAATTAATATAACCAGAACTTTTTTGTCATTTATTATCTGATTCTTATCTCCAGATACTCAATTTGAATATTCCAAACGATTTTTTATTTTTATCATGTAAAAAACTGGAAAAGATTTTTAAGAATTATTTTATGTGAGAAGCAACAGTTAATACTTCCAATAATAGTCGATCTTTTTCCATAAAACAACTAAGAGTAAATTCTACGAGTATGAAAGCAACATAAATATTTTTATATTGTTTTTTTTTTACCAATTGATAATTTTTTTTACTTGTATTTTATTAGAGAAAGAATAAAACAATTTGCATTGCAATGAATGAAGAAGTTGTTTTCTGTCTTTCAATTTAACTTAAGTCAAATTTCATCTTGTTTGTATCTCTCTTTCTTCCTCTCTCCTGAAATTCTGCTAGGTTCTGTGACATTTAATGCTCTAATGTATGCTTCTCAAATGTCTCTAATCATCACGATAAATTCTTAGGAAACATTCTTTATTATAACAAACTTATTTTCCATGTTGTAATAAAAAGAAGAGAAAGAGAAAGAAAGAGCTTTTTTGCGCTGTTGAAAAGATTTGATATGAACGACTCTTCATTACGTCTGTCGTCTTTCTGTCGTTATTCTCTAAACTTTTTAAAGTAGAATCTCACTCTGAAGAGTGAAAATTAACCCTATCTAGAAAAAGAATGGTTGAATTTTCAATCTTTAAGAATAAGATTTCACTCTTCAGAATGAGATTCCCTTTTAGGCAGATATGTATAGTCGATTCTTATATTTAAGACTTTTATATTTAAGGCTTTTAACTACAGCAGTCTTATAAAATGAATAAAATTAGAAAGCCGTATTATTAAGACATTATTATAAAAAGGTTCTAAAAAAAGAACGAACTAGCCCAGAAAGTCACATTAGTGCTTTAAAAGATTACTTAAGACTTAAGTCTTAAAATAAGAATGGACTTCATGAACTACCCTAAAAGTTTCAAAGAGTAAAATTTACCATCCAGTCGAAGAACACGTGCCGCTTCCGCAGCCATTTGGCGCGCACGTCAAGTAAAATCCCGGCCTCGCGGAATTCTCGCAGCCGTCGCCGATCGTTCTCGCTTTCATCTGCTCCATCGTCGAGAATGCGTATTCTAGAGAAGCGTTTCGTCAACACTAATTCAGACACGCTCAAGTGTGGTAAACCACTCACGTTGATGCTCGCCGCGTGCACTTTAGATATTAATTTAGCCCTCTCGCAGATCAACTCATTGATCTCTCGCAAATTTAGATTTACTGTGGCATTCAAGTGCAGGATATTGCTAAGCTGGGCGCTTGTTGATAACGGCTGATTGTTCGGTGTGACAATTAATAGAGGCTGGATAGAACTTTGATATATAAATGAATTTCCTTTGATATGAAAAGATATTATATACAAGACGTCCGTATTTTTATCAGACACTTTTGTGTAAATAGAGCGGACTAAACTGAGAAAAGTCCTCTACCATTTTACAATTTTCGCAATAGTTAACAAGATTATACAATATATTAATTACTAAAAATCGTTGAATATTGGATCGCTGAATATCTTCAATAATTTGTTACTCAAATATTATCAATCATCTTTACGGAAAAATAGCAAGAAACAACAATTGCTTCTTGCCTTCTCATAAAATTCTGAGAATTTTTTCAAAATTTTTTTATACCGTGTTTTCTCGTTGGTAAAAATAGTTATCGATAAGAAAATGCAGCACTAAAAAGTTGATAAAAAATTCTTAAAAAATTCTTAAAGCCTTATGAGAAAAAAATAAACAATTTTTGTCTCTTGCTATTTTTCTGTAAAGTTGATAGTATTTGAGTAAAAAAATATTAAAGACCAAGATTCGGCAATGTTTAGTAATTAATATCTCATTAACCATTGCAAAACTTACAAAATGGTAAAGGACTTTACAACTCAGTTTAGTCCGCGCTATCTATACAAAAGTCAGCAGTGTTCAATGGCTTTAATTGTTAATTATTTAACAAAAGCACACAGGGAAAATATAAGCAAAAATACAAGCAAATTGTACAATCTGATTCTCTTTAGTACGAAAGACCGCAAGAAAAATCGACATTTTATGATTCGCTACACTTTATCTATTTAGTTAAAAAAAGATTTCATTTATAGATTTTATTTACAGTGAGAATAGATTTCACTTATTTTCAATGTATTTACGTTAAAAGATTTGATACTGACTTCCGATGAATCTACATGTGAGCATTCGGCACCTAGGACGCCATCGACCAGTTTCGCTCGAAGGATGGCAGTGAGGACATCCTGCGTTCCTACCAGCCAAGCTAAGGCTATCAACGCATCTCTATTATGTTCGCCGTCTTGCGACAAGCTGTAGAACTCGATCACTGGGTATTGTAAGAGTGCGAGATGCAGCTTCACCGCCGACGGAGCATCTGGAAATAAGATTGACCATGTAAAATCTTTTTATAAGAGACATCAATTAAGTACATGCATTTGCACGCGTGTACTCGTGCTAAAATATATATCGTATAAATATATACAAAGAAATATTAATATTATAATATTACAATATTAAATAAAAATCATACAAGTGAATACACAATTAATTATTATTATTATTATACAACTATTTATTATAATATTATAATATTAAGTGAAAAGGAGGTCAAAATTAGATGTTGGAATAAAAAATAATTC
>NW_017259404.1:785681-787975 GCF_001594045.1 Atta colombica
AAAAAAATATATTTTTTTTAATTTATTATAAAAATATATTCAATATTTTTTATGCGTGTATTTAACTTTTTTTTTAAAGTACATTTGCACAATTAATTACTGCACTTTAAACAAAAAAATTGCATACCTTTTTTTTCTTACATGCTGAGAATAAGAGCAATTTTACTTCTTTAATTATAAACAATTATGTATACACAATTGCGGCGCGAAGACTTTTCGTAATTAGAATAACGTGCACGTTATTCTTGTTAAAACAAACGAACGCGAATCTAGAGTACGATCTGCAATGCACTCGGCAATGCAATTAAAAATACAAATCATTGAAACGAACCGTAATTTCGAAAATCTATGTCGCCTCGTTTCTCTCTCGCGGCATAGTAGCTCAGAATGCGCAGTGTACTCCACAGCTTCTCAGCCTACACACAGAACATATGATTGCTCAACAGAGCGCAAATTGTCAGATTATTTTCTGAAGATTTTCCTGTATACATAAATAAATATCACGTCCATATGGATATTTCCATGATTATAGTAAATGTCTGTATAACGCTCTCCCTTCTGACCTAATTTTGTAAATATGTTTTCAACCGCGATAGGATTATCAGTCTCGTCAGATAAATTAGGTTAGGTTAGGTTAGCGCGAACGCATTCGAATCTCCGATACTTATACTTACGACGATTTTGTTCGGGGCATTATACTTGGCCAGTCTTAGATGCTCGGATGTTAATCCTATGTTTATCAACGAGTTAATGTACTTGCACAATGTCGGTAATACGTCTTTTATATCACACATAGCGTTACGAGCAAAGAATGTCACGCGCGCGATCAAGGGACGAGTTTCGTACTTTCGTATGGTCTGCGCAGCATTCAAACGCGCGACGCGATGAACCGACTGCGGTTTGTTCACTTTCAATTAAATCGGCGACGAGAGTATATACGTTCGCAGACAGCACACAATATTTGTAAAATATTTATAAAACTCATTTCAAATATTTTGTAAATATTTTTGTGGTCTTAATTATACATATATATTGCACAGATCATATAAATATTTGTTATAAATATTATGAAATATGTTAATGCGATTGTCGTTTACACTTAACATTAAAAATGAATATCAAACACTCAATAATATAATATAGAACAGAACTTGTAGCAATATTGTTGCAATATTAAATATTGCAGCAATGCTCCAAGTTTTGTGCTGTTGGGAATGTCAAATCGTTATCATCTATCATGGGCGACGACTTCAGTATAGTTGATATGAAGTACTCCATACACTGAATAATTCAATGTATGAAATTCCATTGAATTTCATATCTGTATGATATTCGATCGGGGAGAAATTTAGAAATTAGAAATTGTAATTTAGAGATTACAAACATACAACAAATATCACTGCATTGCTTGAAGGATGTAATGCAATTTTTATGTGACAATCTTGAGATCAGAGATCTTGTATCAGAATACGTAAAATTTATTCGTTCTTTTAACGATTCCTACATCAACTTGTTCGAATGAAAGATCATTTTCTTATTTAAGACATTTAAAAAGTTATCTTCGATTGACAATGAAACAAAAATGTAAATCATATTGCGACATTGTACATTTATCGAGAAATAGTCGATAAGTTAAATATGGAGAAGCTTAAATTTTATTTAAAAATAAAACTATTGCAAGAACGACTGCTTTTGCCATGTAGAAAAGATATGTATGAGGAAATATATTTATCCCAACCTTCTCTTCTTTAATCTATCCTCGGGAACTCCATACACTGAAAAATTTTACTTCGTCACCATTGCGAAATAAGTTCAAAACAGAAGGGTTGAATCTCTTACAATATATGATTAGAGGGTCGATCGAATTAAAAATTATTAAAAAAAAAAGAAATATTCATTTTATTTATAGTGACAAATAATTCCAAAGTTATATTCAAAAGTTATACTCAATTTTTTATACGAAGAAATTAATTGAATTATTAATTACACAAACTGCATTAATTGTGAAAATAGGAAGCGTATGAATTGCGTTATTAATAAGAGTACTTATTGACATTGCTTTTTTGTGACTCATGTAACATTATTCAAAGTATAATTGAGAATTATATGCAAGCGAAAGAAAAATGTTATGTTAAATAAAAATAATTATCTTTCGTAATTATTACGAAATAATTATAAATCCTATTTTCATTTCAAATGAATGAACCTTTCTTAATCGGTTCTTATATTATTCCCTTAATGAAGAAAAAAATTAATGTTTCTGTTTACCGTATATATATATATATATATATATA
>NW_017259404.1:788075-801295 GCF_001594045.1 Atta colombica
TAATATAAGAACCGATTAAGAAAGGTTCATTCATTTGAAATGAAAATAGGATTTATAATTATTTCGTAATAATTACGAAAGATAATTATTTTTATTTAACATAACATTTTTCTTTCGCTTGCATATAATTCTCAATTACCATATATATATACATATATGAAATAAAAATAGAATTCACTATGATTGAAAATATCATTTTTAAAGAAGAATAAAACAAAAAATCAAAGAAGAAAGAAAAACAAAAAAAATTAAGATTTTGCACCGTATTTAGACTTCTTCGATCTTCCCACTACCGTCAGGCACGATCCCCTCCAACCCAAGATGTGAGACCGACGCGACGGTGGGAGAAGAAATAAAAAAATGTTCGGACTCATATATAGTCTTATGCGTCTGACTTTTCCGCGCGTTACGGCCGCCGGTCAGTCGCGGTCAGTTCCACCCCCGCTCTTCTCCTAACCCGAGTCACGTCGCACCGGAAGCGAATCAGCCTCTTCTCCGTCTCTCTTTCTCTCCCGCCTGTCGATTCTGTCTCGGACCGCACGGAGATGGTCCCTCGGATCGGAATTGCGTTAACCCATCACTCCAATCAGTAAAGTACGAGCGGCCGTACGTCGATCATCGTCGAGTATCGCGTAGCTCTCGCGGGAAGTCTTCGTTTTCTACACGACGTTCCGCGTCTTTTTACTTCTTGAGATGACATCGAGAACTCTTCGTCTGAAGTGGACCGTCTATCTGGCACTCATTTTGGTGAGGAACTGTGCATCGGTTGCATTAGAATTAGAATTTAATGCAATTAATTGAATTAATGTAATGAATGCATTAATGGACTAGTTGGTTGCGTTATAGAATTTTAGTTGAATCTAGTATAATTTTAGTCGAGATAATCGCATTGAGAAAAAAATCTCTTAAATTCCAGTAAATATTTAGCTGATAAAAAGAAATAATTCTTAAATCAATGTCTTTTATACTAAATAAATGTATCTTTATATTTAATAAATATTTAATTGACACAAACTTCAAATAAATAATTTATTAAATTTGTTTTCAATGCAGAATTCTAATTGATATAATCAAATTTTTCTGGTTCCTCTATTTTCAATCAGAAAAATTTCTAACAATTAATTGTATCATCGGATTTGATTTCTTATTTACCATGTTTGTTGTCAGAATTATTAATCTTTGGAATTGATATGTGTCTTCATTTGATCAGTCGCTGAATATTTTCACAACCGTGTCGTGTATTTAGATTTGTTTATTCATATTTATCTTTCTCCGAATTTTTAAATCGTTAATCACTTGTCGTTGATTTATGGGATTTATGCGCGCATGGAGGTGATGTCGATTGAAAGACGCAGAAACATATCGACGACAATACGAATATGCGTATATATGATACTAATATCAAGTGCAGGATTTTATTGCGAGGATTAATATTCGATGTCCTTATTATTCTCTTTATCTCAATACCATCGCGGAACGCTCGAGTTTTTTGGCTCTTCTTGCAAAAAAGGAGAGACGCCTTCGGACAACGTGTTAATGAAATGTTAATGAAAACAATTATGTTTTGAAGTTGTATTGAAAACTTATGGCTTGTGTTGAAAATATAGACTTTTCAAAAATTCTTTGTTTTATTCAAAAACTCTTTGTTTTATGATCTCTATAGAAATTTAATATAGATATTAATAGATTTTGAGCATTAAAAGCATTGAACAACAGTGTCTTTACTGAAAGTGATTAATTACTAATTATTTTGAATATTAAAAGCATTGAATAACAGTACTTTTGATATTGCAAAGTATAATATAAAGTGATTATTTTTAGTATTAAAGTATTGAATAATAGTGCTTTTATTGAAAATTAGTAATTAATTATTTACTTTGTGTATGTGTTAAAAATACTGAACAACATTGTTTTTATTGAAAGATAATGATTCATTACTTATTTTTAGTAAAGCAATAACAGTGCCTTTACTGGAAGGCATAGTTAATTATCTATTTTGAATATATTAAAGCACTGAACAACAGCGCTTTTATTGGAAGGTAGATATTAATTAATAATTGTTTATTTTAACAATAGTTAAATTCCTTTAATATTCAAAATACACTAAAAATTACTTACTATCTTCTAGAATGTAATTAGTATCACATTGGATTTCTGTGAGGGGAATGTTCGTTCCTAAATTCTTCCCGTCATCCCCTTTTTACGAATATCGATCATCCACATTCCACTTTTATTTATCTCTTTTACGTTTTCTTTCTTTCTAGAATATATATTGCCTTAAGTTTTTTTCCTTTTATACTAGTTTGACAAGGTTTCCCAACAATGAACAGATTTAAATAACACGTTCGGAAGTTGTCACAAGGTATTGTGACACATATATCACAAATGCACGAGAATGTAAATAAAACAATGACAGGTAGGATTACCTGGAAAAGTCGCGGGATTACCTGGCGATCCGCTTCGTTGATGGGAGAAATTAAGATGCAATATTTACTGGAGGAGGGAAGGAGGGGAATATCTATTCATATATCGTAAAATTGCGACAGTTCTCCGCAATCGAATATCTCACGCGTATGTTTTGAATTTTTCATAGGATTTTTCTTATAAAAATGGAGAAAAAATTAAACTGACTCAATCGTATAATAAAATATAAGTATATTTATAGTAGAAATTAAACTTAATATTATTTAAATAATATCTATTCTAAATTATCAATATTTTCACATTGAAAAAAATTACTGAAATTACTTTTATCTAACATTTATTTGAAAATACTAACAAAATTTACTTACTAGTAAATAAACATTTATTTAAAATAAAAAGTATTTAGTTTATTATAATAATTAGATTGTTAAAATAAAAAAAATATACTTAAATTAATATAGGTTTACATTTAGTAAATTTGTTATTATTCAAACAAATATTTAATAAAATTTTTTTCAGTGTGTCAATGAAATTAAAATTCTCGAAATGAATAGCGAAATGGACTAAGAAATATTTAAATATAAATAAAAAAGAATAAAGCCATTTTTAGCTTCTTTTTTTCAAAAAGAAATAGATTTTTTAATTGATTCAACAAACTGTATCTACTATCGACACAATGTCACATATAAATATTATTAAGCATTAAAATCTGCTTTTTTTCTTTAGTCTCTTTTAAGGATTATTTATACTGGTCATAAACTGTTAACTTATGCCATAAGCTATAAGAAATTGATTAATTATTTACTTACAACATAAGTTGGCAGTTTCGCAAACAACATAAAGTCTAAAATGGAGACATAAGATGTCTTTTAGACAACTTAAAGATGTCTTATGTCTTGATTTTGAAATAAATGATCCTTTATTCTCAAAATACTTTCAGATACCGGCGGCCTGCGCAGAGTAATCACACCGCATTATATAATCTCGTTCGCGGCTGCATGCATTTGCTTGTAACAGGATCTTATGCCTCCTCTCAACCTCGGTATAGAAATAATTTATCTTTCTCTTATCGCGTTCTATTCTCCCGCCGCGCGCAGTGATTCCGACCTCATCATCCAAGAACAAGACGGTTTTTTACATAATTTCAAGCGCGCGCGCGCGCATACTTCGCGGAAAACGGCTTATTTTTAGAGAAGGAAAAGTCCCTGTGGATCGAGATCCAATTGTTCTCATATCTTCTTCGTTCGGCAGGTGTGCCAGACGGTGCGACTGATCGAAGGATATCCTCGCTCTTCTTCAGAGGTGTCGGAGGAATCACCGGACGCCGGAAGTTCCTCGTTGCAGGACACGTCGATTTCAAGAGCGATCGAAGAGGCGTACGAGCAGCAGGTGTTTCTACAATATTAAACGAAGTAGACCGGAAATGTGAATACACAACAATTAGGAAATGAAAGCTTTAGTAATGGAACACGGAAAAAAAATTAATTGAGTGGTACAGCAAATCTATAATTTACTACGCGAATTCAACATCGATAAGAAGATTTGATGGTTTAACAAATCGCTAATGTTATTCAGCTGTCAACTTTGCTATTTTAACATAGAAAATTGACTGTCTGTATATTACGACTGTAGATTTGCTGAATCAATGAAATTTTCAGCTGTGTTTTTTTTCCGTGAAGGACCGAGGCAGCCAATTTGGATCCTCGCGAAATTTAATTACATTGAAAGAAAAGATTGGCTGCAGCCAACCCAATTAAAAATTTTATGCCATATTCAGCCAATCTTTTCTTTCTATAACTTTTAGTACTCGGTCCTAAAGGAATTAGTAATATCACAAATTAAAATTGATAAGAAATTTAATAATTGATGCTTATAGGTAGAATTAGTTAGAAAGATACTCATAAATCTGATGGTAAGAAGCATTTTAAAACCTGTAAATAATTTTAGGTGTTTCTGCGACCGCAAGAATGGCCGCAGAAGACCATTGATGAAGACAACAATTGTTGTTCACAAAGGATAGAACAGATGCAGAGAGACACTTCGAAAGAGAAGTTTTCGAGCGATAGGGTGATTCAAAGATCAAAAAAATCACTGCAAGGCATGTTTATTTTGTATAAGTATTGATTTCGAGTGATCAACATTCTTTTTCAATAACTCCCCAGAATGAATTAATAATCATTTATAATTTGGTCAAGGCCAGTGGTTAAACACAATCGATCTATTTAAAGTTGCGGTTTCCTTCGTAAGACGAGAACTTACGAAATAACGATAGCATGTATTCTGAATATCGTGTGTTATAGAAATTTCCTGATGAAGAAAATTCTTATATTTTATACACTACTGAAAAAAAGGTTGCTGCAGCAAATTAAATAATATTGTAAAATATGGCATAGCATTTTTAATTGGTTACAGCAATCAATTAAAAATGCTATGCCATAGTTTACTACTTAATTTGCTGCAGCAGCCAATCTTTTCTTTCAGTGCAATATTTAAAAAAAAAAGCATATTTTAAATTTATAAAGATTTAAAAAAATATCTTAGATTTATTAGTCAGGTTTATAAAAGTTTTCTTCAGAAATTATAGAATGAGAAATAGATTTTGAATATCTCAGAATTCGCGTAAAGTTCTGAAAAAGATGTAAACTTTTTCTACATTTCTAAAAAGTGTTCCAATTTGTATAAAAAATTTGTAGAAATAAATTACATAGAAATTTTCTAAAAAAAATCATAAAATTAAATTATATAAAAATTAAATGAAAATTTCTGAAATTTATGTAGAAAATTATCTGAAGAATTTTAAAAATGTCACCATTCTGATGGTGACATTTTTAAAAGTATGAAATATACTGAGAATTTTTCATATGAAATACTTTTAATATCTTTAAGAGAGATTTTTGATTTTATGAAGATTTCTAAAAAAGAATATCTTTTATAAGTTTTCTTTGAAAATTATAGAAGAAATTTTCTAAGGTTTAAAATTTACATATATAAGATATTTAAAAAAATATATTGGCTTTCTCAGTATGTCTGAAAAGTATTCCAATTTGTATTGTATAAAAAAATCTGAAAAATTTTCTAAAAATTTATAATCATAAAATTTATAATCATGGAAAAATGTGAAAAATTCTGATATTTATATAGAAATTCCGAAACAATTGTGAAAGGATTTTAAAAAATATTCATAATAAATATTGCTAATATCTTTCTCCTTTGCAGATTCAAACACTGATATGTCGATGTACAGGAGTTCAGATATATCGCACAGGAACACGGGCACGTCAATGCACAGGAATTCTGACGAGAAAATTATTTTTCCGGACGGTAGGATCTTAACGTCGGAAACACCAATGCTGCCGACGTTGAGCTGTCGCAAAAATACGTTCTGCGAAAACGTCGCCGACTATCCCAGGCAACTGGTGAACGCAGCGATACAGCGGAACGTCAGTTTGAGATTCCTGGAGAGTGTCGATACTGTCGATTCGGTTAGAAATGATTTTGTTTTTCATACATAAGAACGCGTGAGCGATCGCTTTATTATTAGCTCATCATATCATTAACTTATCATATTGCGTCAAGATGAAATTTATTTTATAGCTGCTATAATTATCCAGCTGTGCGTATGTGTATGTCTTTACAGAATAAAGAATTGCGAAACTGACATAATCTTGACGTATTATATAAACTTTCAATGCACGAGACACGCGAAAGTGATGTTGAAGTATTTTTCAACGCTACGATTTTTATCGTTTTATGCAATATGATGACAATGAAAGATCTAGAATCTAAATTAAAATCATTATTTCAAATTATACACGGAAAAATGGTTTTGCTAAAGTATCTAAAAATTTAATTAGATAGAAAATACAGATCTGAAAATAATTTTATTGAATTATCAAAAGGATTATGTAGAACACTTAAGATAAACGTACCAATCATTGAACAATTGGTAAATATATATTTAGACAGTTATTGAATGAAATGAGAAAAATTTTTAATATTAAGCTTATAATTATATATTTACAACTTTAATTGTTTGTTTATATAAATTTATTTAGAATATCATATGTATCATTAAAGCTTAATATTTAAAATTTTTGACATTTTTAATAATTGAATCATACACTAATATTAGGTGTACAACTTTGCTTCCGCCGTTTTCCTATAGATGGCTTTAGCGGTAAGTGGTGGTCGAAATAAATAGATCATAGACGTCATACAATAAACTTGGGCATCTGTCAACATAACCCTATAGAAACATTAGTCGATTTGTGTCTGCATCATAAAGTTATTCTCGATTGAAAATGTCAGTTTAGGAGAACAAATTCTCGTCTCATTTGCGGAAGGTTTTAATTTTTTGCTTCAATATGAAGAAATCTGCGGCTGAGGCTCATCGAATGCTCTCAAATACTTATGGTGAGACCGCTATTAGTGAAAGAACGTGTCGTGAGTAGTTTCAACGCTTCAAGAACGGTGACTTTGACGTCTAAGGTTATGCTCTGTATTTGGTGGGACCAGCTCGGCGTAGTGTATTATGAACTGTTAAAACCGACTGAAACAATCACAGGCGATCGGTATCGAACGCAATTGATGCGTTTGAGCCGAGCATTGAAAGAACAAACGGCCGCAATACAACGAGAGACACGATAAAGTGATTTTGCAGCATGACAATGCTCGACCCCATGTTGCGAAAGTGGTCAAGACATACTTGGAAACGTTGAAATGGGAAGTCCTACCTCACCCGCCGTATTCTCCAGACGTTGCTCCCTCTGACTATCACTTGTTTCGATCAATGGCACACGGCCTGGCTGACCAGCACTTCCGGTCTTATGAAGAAGTAAAAAATTGGATCGATTCGTGGATAGCCTCAAAAGATGACCAGTTTTTTCGACGCGGGATTCGTACGCTACCCGAAAGATGGGAGAAAGTAGGCCAGCGATGGACAATACTTTGAATCATAAATGTATAATCAGTTTTTTACAATAAAGCCTCGAATTTCGGAAAAAAAACGGCGGAAGCAAAGTTGTACACCTAATAATTTACCGTAAACATTGATTTACCTTAAACATTTACCTTAAACATTGATATAATAAATATTTACTGCAAAAAATTTTAATATTCCAGCAATTAGTTTAAATATCCTATAAAAATAGAAACAAAATTATTTTCATATCCGTATCTAGCTAAATTGTTAGACATTTCAGCAAAACTGTTTTTTCCATATATGTATAAATTATTTTTACGTTCAAGATTGACGATGAAATTATGCCGATTTTAATGTACTTACAGTTTTAATCTTGAATATATTTAATATTTTATTTACGTCGTTTATTAAATTCCGCGAAGTATCTTATCGGATGCACATACAGTAAGAGCAAAAAATATTCGTACAAGGAAATCTTCCATAAAAAAAAATCTTATTTGTAAAAAATAAACATTAATTACCAATTTTATACAATGAATACATTCTGTTCTAATTAAATAAATGAGCTTCCTGATTTTAAAAGCTAAATTTCTCGATTGTATGAATACTTTTTGAGCATTCACAATAGAATTTTTAATTTTTCCTAATTTTTCCTTATTATTACTAATCATATTTTCCTTATTTTTCAGATGATATATTTTTTTATAATTAATACACATCTTTTTGGTATATATAATTTTAAGAAACATACAATCTATTTTATTCTTTGAACAAATTGTTAATTACCCAGCAAGAAATGATCAATTAAACATCAAATTGATGTCGAATTGGTGTTGAAATCATCGATTCGACATCAATTCGACTCATTTCTCGCTGGATAATATTTACTTTTTAAAAATAAAGTTCTTTTAAAAATATTTTCTCTGTACGAATACTTTTTGCACTCACTGTATATATGCTTTTTCAGATGCCCGACGTCGACGACGTCGAACAGAGGATAGACACGATGTCGCGCGAATCAGTGCTTTGCCCAATTCGTGTGAGTTAACTTGATCTTTTTGTTATTATTCTCTTTGAATAAGATTTTAGTTTCCTTAGATTGCTTCTGCATTGTGTAATAAATATTAGAATTAGTAAATAACATTTGAAACATCATTAATCGTTAAATTCGCAGGAACAAGTAGTATATCCGCAAACCGCTCAGAACAAGGAAAATCAATGGTTGTTCATCGTAAATCAAGATGATTTGAAACAAGGAATACGCATTGAAGTTTGTTTGTAAGAACAATTCTATTTGAGTACCTGATAATCGAAAGCAGCTATATTCAAAAATTTTTTTAATGAGATATCACGCAACTCCTTTCCTAAACAACATCCAAAAATGGAAAAGTGTTCAAAGACGTCTTATGTTCCGATTTTAAACTTTATATTGTCTGGATGGGTTCCTTAGATCACAAATTGAATGTTTAAAAAATGTGCAAAGTTATAAACTGATCTGCAAAATTAAAGGAAAAAATGGATTTAATTACAAATGAAATTAAATCATTTCTACTTATAATTATATTCGCTAGTCATATTAAAAAAAAATGGTAAGACACTTCATTCCAAAATCAATTAAAATCTTTTCTTCGATTGCGAAATCAGTAGTTCCATTCCATTTTAATAAAAATTGTATTTCTATTTATGTCATATTACACATTTCTTGCTAAAACAATGTGTTAGGTGTAGGAAAAAGTTAATGGCGTTTTTCCCGTTACATCTAATGGGAAAACGCCATGAATTTTTTCCCACACTTAATATTTAAAAAAAAAAGTAATATGGGAACAGAATCGTTTAATACATATTTATAATGATTTGATTGTAGGAATGAAGGCCAGAAGTGCAACATGGTCGAAGGTTTCGCCGAGGGCTACAAGACCTCCTGCAAACAGAAATACATCTATCGAGAATTGGCAGCGGTGGGAAGTGACGGTAACATCTTCAAGGATCAATTCCGCTTTCCATCGAGCTGCTGTTGTCACGTGAAATTTACCGGCGATCCCACAGCTAGACTGGGACTGAGACTAAATCTGCCAGTCAATCAAACACAATAAAGTAGATCAAGTGCTTTTTTCACGTCAATGAAGCTAGGTCGAGCGAGGAGAAAATATAATGGAGTGACTCTTTCCATTTCATTCGTGTCTATGCAGACGTTCGGTACGTCGCACGTTCACAGATAGGATGCTCAAAATGACTCTATCGTATCAACTCTGATGATATTACATCAAGCTTGTTGTCGTTAACTGTAACAGTAAAATTATGGGGCGATATTTTTTTATAATTGCTTGTCAATTTAATTTGTGATATTACGTACTCCAGTTTCAGTTCAGAACTATGTTTCAAGGCCGACAAATAACACTAGTTTAGTTTACAAATTTTGAAGTTGCTTACTGCAAAAAAGATCTAACTTTTTTAAACATATTTTGGGACGCCGAGTTCGAATCAGAAAAATTCCATCAACATTTTCGATTTGTTTTCTAATAAAAAACTTGTTTTTAATCAAACTTCACTATTATTGGAAAAAGTCTTTCTTTTTTATTATATATAATTAAATATGTTTTTCTTATATCTCAAAATCCTGGAAATATTTTGATGATAGATTATGGTTCATAGAAAATTATCGCTCATATAGAATAGAATATTAGTAATAATCTTCATATCTTCTTGCAATTTTGTAAACTAATGTAATCGGTATACAATTCGCATAAACTGAAAATTCACGCAAAAATATTAAGCACCAAGATTCGTTTTGACCGAATATGGCCTTCACTTCTTCGCTTATTTGTTACTAATTTTTTATTTCAAAAAAAAAGAATTAGATATTAAGAGCAACGAATACAGTTGAATAGAATTTAAAATTTTGCTGTAAACAATTCGGTCGATTAAATTAATTGTCGAGCTTGGTCGAAGTTGTCGTCAGCGGTTTTTGGTTACTCCTTTTTCCACGTTAGAAAGAAATAAAAACTATTTCCTGTCTTTATTCTCTTTCTACGTTCAGACCTTAACGTTCGTGCCTTAAGCTCGATCTATTTGTATTACATCTATGAATCGGAGGACCACACTGCCGTGTCCAAAATACAAAGAAGATGAAGGAAGTTGATACCACAAAGGAATTTGCGAGCCGAGAACAATTGGTGACGTCGATATCATGTCGATTAACGAAGGAATGGAAGTGTCTGAAAGAACTACACCGTTTTATAAATATCGCTAATGCTCTCTTGTATTATTAATATATGC
This sequence comes from Atta colombica, assembly GCF_001594045.1. Classification (NCBI taxonomy): domain Eukaryota; kingdom Metazoa; phylum Arthropoda; class Insecta; order Hymenoptera; family Formicidae; genus Atta; species Atta colombica. The sequence goes on from NW_017259404.1 coordinate 798,697, forward strand.
GACAATATTCGACAATAGGATAAGTATTACGTGTACAGAATTATATTATGTGATATTATGTGATACGTTTACTTATACTCTAATTACACGTCTACTAAATCTTACAAATAATTTTACAAATAAAACGATCTATTCCTCGTTCTTGTGTACATATTTTTTTCCGCACGGAACGTCAGATCGCCGACAAAAAGGCACATGATTTATAGAATACGATTATAGAATATTAAATTTTTAGACGCAATGCGTCTCCAGTCAAAAACATAGAGGTATAAAGTCGTAAATGATTATTTGTACGCTGTAACATGATTAACTCTGGCAGTTTTCCGTTCCAAATGGAAGTCAGAGACTTGTCCAATGTACATAAATTTGTCTTGATTCTCTAAGCATCTTGCAAAATGCAATCTTGTTCATATGGAAGAAATGCGCTCATCCATCAGACGAGTAAGGAACATGGATATCAAAAAGAAAACATCAGTCGTCCTTCCGCTAATAAAGCTTTCTCCGCCGCTATCGTGTTAAATATCCTGCTGCGACATTGACGAAGCTATCCTCAGCATGCCTGCGACAGAAAGTGAAAACAATTCAACTGATTAGCTCTGGCAAAGAAATAAAAAAGAAAACTTGTATTTTACATACGGGAACAAGAGATTGCCCGCAATAAAATTAACAAAGCTTCAAACAAATAATTTATTCTATTTTTTTTCTACCAATTCTAAATTTCTTCTTTCGAACATCTTTAAAATGTCTTGTATTGTGATTTTAGACTTTGTGTTGGTCTGAGAAAGCAGGATCTGGGATTGATAAAAGGCTCAAGTCATACCTTGGCATTGAAATCGGTATCGAAACCACTCTTCCTCTGCATTTGCGCCTGGAGGTCGGCCAGCTGAGCGATCGACATGTCGATGTCGCCGCTGCTGATGTGTGCTGTGTGTCTGAAATTCGTGGGCACACCGATCATGCTTCGGTCTATCCTGAGCCTCTGATGCGGCCTACCACTGTTCCGCCTGTTATTCCTCGTTGGCCGTGGAGTCAGGCAGCACGTGAAACACTGCACCCAGAGCTCGTTGTTGCCGGCCATCTCGCATGTATCCACACGTATCCCTGCAAAAATGTCAAAAGTGAAGTAAACATCTTCACTGATCGGACTTATATTCAGAAACTTACATCCATATTCATAAGCTTTATATTAAAGATTTCTTTACATTTAGCATCTTCAGATGCTCTATTTGTATTTTATTGACTACATAGCATCTAAAGATGAACTTAAACAAACTCTTAACAAATACAAAAAAGCCTATGACTAAGGGACATGATAAAATTTATTATAATAATAAAAAATTACATTATAATTTAATTGTATTTAAAGATTTCAATTAAATTACAATATTATATTTAAAAAAGTATTTGAGATTATTAATAATAATAAAATAAATAAAATAAATAAAATTGCTCCTAGATTTTCATTAATTCTAATTATTAATATTCTTATAAAGATATACTTATTATATAGCATCAAAAATTATTAATTGCTTGTCAATTTAATAAAAGATATTACTGCTCTAATTTCACTCACAAAAAAGATTTTGCCACAGAAATTGCAGAATTAGATATAAATTCACATACACAGAGAAATATTTAAGCACTAAGATCCGCTTTGACTGAATACAGGAATTTCTCGTATTTAAAATAAACAAATAAAATTTTGTGCAAATGACACAAGTACATATTTGGTCACTGAGATGCAAGATTTGGAAAGTTATTTTTCACGTTACTCATAAGAGTCATAAGAGTCATAACTTTTTATTATAGAAATTGAGAACAATAAGTTCGGGTATTCTATTTTTATATTATATTTTATCATTTGCTCCAATTTTGTAATACCCTCCATTTCTATAACAAACGCATATAAGATAACCTAAAAAGTAACTTACAAAGTAATTTTTCCAATCTTACTGGGTCGCTTATTGTATATCAAGATCTTTACCTGGACAATCTCCTGATAACCCAGAAGAAGGAAGTTTGAAGGCTTCTCTAATCGATTCAATTCGGGACGAGCAGTTGGATGAAGTCCACGACTACGACTCGCGGAGCGAAATCAGCGGATTCACAGCGTTCCAGGTTAATTTTCGCGGTGTAGAGGTTAAGTTGATGGACAACGGTTGCGACCGGTCTCAACAGCCGACGAGTCGAGCAAAACAAACATTTCCGTGGAACGCGTGGCTCGCGATTGCGAAGGACATCGTTTAATTGTTCACTGCGAGCGTAAACACCGTAAACACTGGAGGAAGGTAAGGATATTGGAAGATATCCAGGCGGCTGTTGTGCGGCGATGGAAACAAAGGCAAACCTGGCAAACTCAGTCGGCTCGCGATGTTGACACGAGCGCTGTCAGACGCGCGGTCCGTTTCACACGATCGCTTCTTCTTCACTATTCTTCGCGATTTGCCCACGGATCTTTATACATCCGTTCTTTGTAGCTGCATTATGTTATACTTTCTGCTTAAGAAAGTTCTCCAATCTTTTTTCTAAATAAGAATTTGAATATTGAAGAACTTATTCTTAAATATAATATAATATTATTAAAAATGTATATAATATA
>NW_017259404.1:801494-814586 GCF_001594045.1 Atta colombica
ATAAAATAAAATAATATAATATTTATTATTTTCTACAATATCCGTTCTTTATAGCTTTATAGCACTATATTATACTTTCAGGTTAAGAAGATTCTCCAATCTTTTTTCTAAATAAGAATTTGAATATTGAGGAGCTTATTTTCTCATAAATATATTGAGAATGTTTTCAGATTTTTTGATTGATTTGACAGCTTTTCTTCAAACGATTTTCTAAAGAGCTTAAATTCTTATAAAGAAGAGGATTTTAAGATTTTAATAATTTAACTGTTTTAAAGAATATAAGAATTATATATGTGGATATAAAAGGAAGATTTAAAGATTTTGGAATTAAAAAAATGAAGTTTTACTGTATCATTTTGTTTGTAATTAAAATATGTAGTCGTTCTTGAATTTTTTTCGGATTTTTTTGATGGCTACAGATACTTGAATTTTGAAGTTCGTAGCGCTACAAACTTTTGTTTCGATTCAATAGAACAGACTTATGATATTCTATAACTAGACGTGGAGTGGATGGAAGTTCATCTATATTTACAAAAAAGTTCAGGCAAGTTCAGCTGCAAAGAATAAATTGTTTCTCATGTGCCTCGACTGCTATCTTAAGCTGTTTCAAGATTTCTGATATGCTTTTAAGAATATTCTTATTTATTCTTCACACAGTTTTCTTCGTAAAACATAATGATCAACATATATATATCATTCTGTTAAATCCTTTCTCCTTTTATATTGCAACTTTTTACATGAGAAAAAAGAAAAACTTTTTGAACTTCTTGTCTGAAACACATTTAGCCCAGATATAAAAAGACTAACTTCTATCTAAATTTTAATGAATCTTTCATTCTCAATATTAACCTTTATTTTTATCTTTCCCACCTTTAGAATCCTTCAAATAGCTTTTTCAGAATTTCTATATATATTTTATAATTTTTTTGTAAATTTGTTCTATAATTCTTAAATTTATATGTGAAAAATAGAAGTTTGAAATAATAATAAAAATATTCTAAGATTTCTCATTTTATAATTAATAATAAAAAAATCTGATGAAATCTGATGAAATAATATTTTTTCTTTTAAAAATCTTCATAAATTAAAAATATGAAAAATTCTTAAAGACAACAATTTTTTTTCATTAGAATAGCAATTCCAAATTCCTATTTTTAAAAAAAAATCTGCTTTTATATTATAATCGTTCTTCATTAATTATTATTTTAACAAAAAAAGATAATCTAATATCACAAAATAGTGACAAAATAGTTTTTCCAAAAAAAGAAATCTAGAGTTTATAGAAAAAATTAAAATAAAATAAAATGTTTATCAAATAGTAATAATAAATTTTTTTAAACAAAGATCTGGCGTTTTGTCCGTAATGGATTGTCATGAATTCTGGATCGTGTAAAGTGGGCTGTTGAATTCTATCCGTTCTCTTTACACTGTTTACCGCCTTATCCTCTTCTACCTTGTCTCAACGGAGCATAAATGTGTTTCGAGTGCGGGAAGTGCAAGGAGTACAGTTAGGACGAACCGATCTGTATACAATGCGTCCCAGATCAATGTAACGAGTTTTAAGAGAAAGAGAGAGGAGTGGAGAGAGAATTAATTGCAGGCGATATATTTATCTTGCTTACCGTTAATATATTCCTTGATAAAAAATTATTATCTCTATATTTTTTAAGAATTATTCATATTTCAGACTTATGAATATTTCTGAAAAATACTTTAAAATTTAAGATTTATCATCTTTAGATTTTAAAAGATTTCTTCGGAAATTATTAGAATGACAAATCTTAGAATATTTCAGAATTAATATAAAGGATATATACACATATAAAGGATTCTTTATATCTTCACGTAGAAAAGATCCCAATCGACACAAACTAAAAGTATAACATAATATCTATGTTATATTACATTTATAATATTTAGAGTTTAGAGCTTTGTTACTTTTATATTTGGTGTCAAGTGGAATATAGACTTTCTCAACACTTTTAAGAAACATCTCAAATCTAAGAAAATTTTTTAAGAAATTATTATATTAATTAAAAAAAAAATTTTTTTTAATTTATGTAAAAACTCAAGAGAATGAAGAATTTTTTTTTTAATTTTCATCAGAGTTAGTAAGTAAAATATTAATAATCTGCTTAGATTTCTAAGATTTTTCATTCTATAATTAATAAAAAAATGTATATAAATTTAAAATCTGAAGAAACAAAATGTTTCTTCGAATATTCATAAATTTAAATATGAAAGATTATTCATATAAATATTTGAGTAGAATATTATGATTAGCATATCTATATTAAACTATTTTGTCAGTCGACTATCTGCAGTTAATATCATGGCATATTTTCATGTAAACTCTGATAGAAATCAAGAACCGATCATTTCGCAACCATTTAAACAGAATACATTATTCAAATGACACGTTGTATTCGATTTTTATCAAGTCAATTTGCCATATTTTGTTAGCAATTTCTGTTATATTTTTACATATAAAATGTGATAGGTACTTATAAAATCTATCCTTGACAGATTTTATTATCTGGAACTTTTTTATGAAATGAATATGTTTCAATACGTTTTTTATGTTTCGAAAATTATATCTTTTGTAAATATCGAGCCATTGAGGTCAAGCAGAATATCAATATTAATATAAGTTATTAAATCAAATATTGATCTTATTAAATAAAAAAATTATTTTAAGGTAAACCGCTTAAATCTTAACTAAAAGATTGCGATAAACGTAAAATAAAAATTATTTACTGAGAAAGGTTTCGGGTCAATCACGACAGATCCATCATTCTTTGCGTAAAGATTATTCAAATTTTGACTTTGACTTAAATTTGGATTAATTAAAGACGCAAAGATTGCGAATTAGAGATTATAATTCAATCAATCAGACAATCTTAATTTTAATCCGTTTCGTTTTAATTGGCTGAATTATAATTTTCAATTCACAATCTTCAATGCGTATATATATATATAGTGTGGTCTTTAGACAACATGAATTTCCGCGATGATACATTCATACTTCATTATATTTACAATATAAAAATAATGATGGGAAGGCGAAAAGTATGTAAAATGCCAGCTAATACACTTTATTTAAATAAATTATGTACAAGTGTGCTTCAAGCCGGATCGAGGCGTTCGATCCACGCTTTCATCGCTTAGAACATAAATTAAAGTGTTAATTTCTTTTACGATAAATTGACTGCAAAGGCCTTCGCTCTCTCGTGTCCTTCGAACCATCCTTCCACGTTCCTCCAACCCTCTTTAGGTCTCTTTCCTGAACGAGTCTCTTCTTCGGTTATTATCCCGTTCACGAGATGTGTTCACGCAGACATTGTTAGAAATTATCACAGTCTGTCTATTTACAGCGTTAAACGTTAACGTGATGATTCTAATCTAGAGAATTAACATTGCCTTTCGCTCACGTGTCTCGAATACTCTGTGCCATGCACTCGCTAGCGTTTTAACGTTCAGAAAAACTCGAGGAAAAAACACCACATACGCCCATACCTAAACGCATACATACATACGTGCACAGACACACACATACACACGCATACATAAACGCTATAAACATGGAAATTTGTGAAACGGATAATACTTTAACTGTACGTGCGAATCCCAAGGAAACGCTTTTCGTGATAGCGAACCCACTAAGGAAGTAAACTTACATATTAATACATATATATTACACACACACACACACACACACACACACACACACACACACACACACACACACACACACACACACACACACACACACACACACACACACACACACACATATATATATATGTGTGTGTGTGTGTGTGTGTGTGTGTGTATATATCTACCAAATATCGGACAACTTAACAGCGCGAAATCGTATAGTTGCATAGTTAAGAGCAACAATGCTGTCTGATTCAGAATTCGTGGAACTTTGTATTGCTGTCCGATTCAAAATTCGTAGAACTTTGCGTTTACATCATAGATGTAAATGCATAATACAAATAGACGTAGAACGATATTCACAGTCTGATTTCATATTAAAGAACGTAATAACGGAAAGCTATACGTTCATTTCGTTGGCTGCAATCTTATTTAACAGTTTCTTCAGTCTTCAAACATTTAGATCTAACTAAAGTCCGATTCCATCAATGTGAGATTAAATTTAATCTCGGTTCAAGTAACTCTTTATTTTTTCTGATTCTACTAAGATTAAAGTTAATCTATATTAACTAATAAGTCCATTAAATTTAGATTTCTGACCGATATTTTTTGCTCAATTATATACTTTCAATTATATACTATTATATAACTATGTTATTTAATTTTAATTGAAAAAAAATTGTTTCTCGTAACTCTTTCTACTGCAATTTAAGCAAGAAATAATACTACTTAAGGTAATCTTAAATGCAAGATTATAGCGCTAATAGCACTGGCTTCCTACAGAAGAATACGACGCCAACGAATGGTGGGATGGGTGGGATGAAGTAATAAACATCTATGAAAAAATATACTATCGCTGGTTTGCACGCAATCATACTGTACGTTTCCGCGACATTCTTTTATAATATAATACTATTTATATTCTATCTATTATCAATAACGATGTATAATATAAATAAACAATTTGTGCATGTGCGCATCACACAGAAAAATATTTTATTTAAAAAAAAAATTGATTATTTAATCTACCTTACACCTTTACTAATTATCTTTAACAAAGACAATAGGATAGCAAGTAGGTATCTTAAAATATATCTATTACAAATTTTTAGAAAAACTCGTTATTAAGTACTCGAAACAAAACTTAATTTTTTTTTTTAAGAATATTATAAAATTGATCAAATTCATAACATTCAAAAATTGAAATGATTTTATGTAATAAGCAAAGTGGATTTGTTTTAATTTAATAATCTTGATTGAAGTATTATAAATTTATTAGAATTCAGAATATTTTAAATACATTTAATACTTGTTGATAAATTTATAATAAATTTATATGAATTTTTAAAACACTTGAAACAAATAACTATTACTTGTATTTAGATTGTATTTTTCTGTGTGAAGAGATAAAGTGTCCGTGTATTATTTTTTGTATCACATCCAACTATTCGTTGAAGCAGTTCAGCGAAACCATGCTCGATCTATTCATATTAAATCTACGATATCAAATCTACAATTTGCATGTCTAATCTTCTCTAATTGATCGATCAGAGAGAAGATAAAAAATTGGATAAAAAGAAAAAATTGCTAGTTCAATCCTCACTATATCAAAACTGGACAGCATTTTTGCTCCCAATCGTATCATAGATTTTGTTTATCATTATGTATTTACATCTAACGTACCTACATACAAAACGTCGCATAATAAAAATTCTCAGTATAATCTCTTATATTTACATACACGGTCATTTAAGAGAACGCAGTCGCCATTCCTCGAAATTTTATTTCAATTATTAAGTTAATGTTTAATATGATTTCTCTTTCAAAAAATACATAACTCAGAAAGGAGAAATGTTGCAAAAATAAAATTTTTGCAATTATAAGAATATCTTATTAAACAAATATAAATCAATCTCTTAAACAAATTGGATAATTTGTATCTAAATTAAAACCTATAGATTTATTATTTTAATTTCTCTCAATCATACAGATAGGATAAAATCACGGTGGAGAGAGGAAGAGTAGAGAGGAATGGTGCTGTTTGCTTAAAGACCGAAAAGTTTGTAATTACATCATATATATAACTTCTGATTTAGGCAAATTCCCGTTTGAATAGGCTATCTGATCGTTGAATGAATACACTGACGTCGTTTTAGCTTCATGCCTGAATTAGTTACTCTCGAATCGAATATATCGCATGCAAATATTCTTACATCGTAACAATTGAATAAAAAAAAATAGCCAAAATTATTTTCAATTAATTAATTATTGAATTTACTATTAAATTTACTATTAACTTAGTGTATATCTTTTAATAATTTAATCCTTTATTATTCTTAAGTGGTTACAAATACTTAGTTCGAAATCACAAATGCCTAGTACGATTTAAATTTAGGCTTTCCAAACGAATTATTTAATTTCATATAAAAAAACAAAAATGACGTCGAGTGTACATCCAACTAATCACGTGATCTCTGCCTCCTAAACAGAGTGCGGAAGTTCGTTACAATGATCAATCTTTTCCTAATTGAACGAGCTGAAATTTGTTCAGGTTGGTCAATCAATCGAGTGACGCAAATAAAAAAATTCAAAGAGAGAATATATATCTATATTCTAGTGTCTTAAACAGAAAATTAATAATTTTGAAATGGACTAATAAAAACTAATTCATCGCAATTGTTTTTAGCGTATAATCTTTAATTTATCTTCTCTGCTTTTTTAGAATTTCTTTCAATCTTTTTTTTTCTCGATTACGAAGACTTTGTTATGTTGGCTTCCATTGTTATAAATTTTTTAAAAATCAACTCAATTCAGAATTCATTTTGGTGGATCTCTTCTTATCTTTCGAATGATTACTCTTAATAAACTGTAAAAAAAAGATCACGAAATTCAACTCAAATGAGGTAAAACCAACTCAATCTCAGAATTAAATATGGCGAACTAACTGTCAGGTTGCGTCAAGAAATATTTTAACATTCCTTTAATATCTTTTTTGTGTTAAATAAACATTGAATTAATTTTTATAAAATATTTATAAAGTTGATTAAATTATTATTGGTAGTAAATGAACATAATTGTCAGTAAAAATACTTTATAAACACGAAGAAATAAATCTATAGCAGAACAGACTGATTTTAACATTTGACTGGACTATTCTATAAAGTAACGAGAACTCAATAAATTGTTGAGTAATAATTTTGAGATAATCTCTTCTTTGTCTTCGAGTGAAATAGATTTAATAATTTCTAATAGGGCAATTCATTCAATTTATTTGATCTCGTTACTTTGTAATTTAATTAATCATTGAAATTTTCTATCATATAGATCGATTGATTAGTATCCTGAAAAAAATGTTTGTCGCCATGATGTGGCAAAGTGCACGAAAATGGTTAATAGTTTAATCTTAAAGATGCTTTTTTTTCTCAATTACATGAACAATGTTGATGACACATGACATTCAGCAACGATTTTCGGAAAGACTTTAACGTTTCACAGTTTAAAGAAAGTTTAGACGAAATAATAGTCTACTTCGATACTCTAATATAAACAATAATTTATTGCGAAGCTTTTTTAATTATTAATAGACTGATTATTTATATCATTGACGTGTATCAGCAGTGGTTTGATAGAGATGAGATAATACCATTATTTCTAATAAATATATGTAAAATTTATTAATAAACTTTGTAAATCAATTGAAGGCGCGCGCTTGATCACGGTTGCATCATCCTAACCAACTGGTTGCGTTTTATCCAAGAAATAAAGATTGACTACCTCACATGGAAACATTGCGAATACTAAAATAATAAAAAACATACGAGTACCGTATAATCTAATCTTATACATCTCTTTATCACATTCATTTATATATACTGAGAATGACTACAAAGTTAACCAAAACATGTTTACAACTTGATTACTTAATTACTAATTAAATATGATAGATACAATTCAATAATAATCGAAATTAATCGCGCACGTATTACAGCGCTAATTTCCTATTAGCCAAATTTATTATTATTATATTTTTTAATTTTTTTTTTTTAAAGATCCAGTGAGACAAGGAATTGCAGTACCTGGGTAAGATCCTTTAACCTGCATAATCTACGAATAAGATTATTTTATCTAATGAACAGGAATAATATTGGATCGTAGGAACATTCAGGATCCATAGTGGAACAATAGGGGAAAACTTTTAAAAAACCCCTCGCAGGATTGCAGGCTGTGACAATCACATAAACTAAGATTTTGCTGCAAGCAGCGACATGAGAATAATGAAGTGAACGCTGAAACATACCAATCGAAACAGATGACACACTCCCTAGAATATTTGGGGCAATCATGCCTCTTAACCATGGATACAAATGCAGGAAAAATTACACATATATATACAAGGTGCGGACGGAATCAAATTGCGAGTCCACGGATCGAGCACAGAGTCACTCGACGCTAATGGTTTTGCACTATTTGACCATCTTCGCTTTCAATAATTTATTCAGTTCCTATTACTTTTAAGTGTTCTGTTACTTTTACGTTATATTCATGTTCATTTACTACTAATAATGATTTAGTCTCAACTTTGTAAATATGCTTATGATTGTACCGGCCTATCATTGAATTACGTAAATAATTCAATGTACCTTTCTCTATTGATTTGATCTCCATGTATGATGATGCAGATTTATTATTATACGCAGTATAATTATACGCAGTTAAATAATCCTTGTGGTATGAGTTGAATATCTAATATTAATATAACCATATTTCAAAGCGGTCAATCATATACTTTAACTAAATTTTTACATTGTATTATATGTGAAGTTATTCATCTAATTAGTGAAGTAATTCGTCTAATTAGGTTTTTATTCTTCTTGACTTGATTATGCTTCACTTAACTCAAAGATTGCTTCGCGCAATCTTCAGATTTAATCCTTTCCACTTTGAGTATTTTTTAGTGTAGAAAATGGCGGTAGCTAATTTATAAAATGATATAAACTGTTTAATACATTACACGAAATATTAAAATATGTAAGTGACAGAAAGGTATTGCTGTTACCGTGTCGGAATTCGAACTGAGAACGTAAACTGGTCTCCGTAAGTCTCCGAATAATATTAGGTATCAAAATATTGTTAGAAATGATTTTAAAATTTTGATGTATTCAATAGGGGGGGAGGGAGACAACCCGAACAACTAAGATCACAAAAATTTGAATTATACTAAAAATTTTAATCATTTTTAATCCATTATTGGTCAGAAAGCGCTGAGAAAGAAGCAAATACAGCCGCGGAGAACGCAGTAAACGCGAAGGTTATTCATACAACAAATATTATGATGAAATCACACGATGCTCGATTTCTTAAATGATAAGCATACATACTTACTTTGATGCATACAGTCTGATAAATAACTATGAACGTTTGATAAATAACTATGAAATTAACAATTATTTCTTTTGATTAATGCATGCAAGGAAATAAGCTATGAAGTAATTCATAATAAATATAAAAATCATTTATATGCAGCACTCATGAACGAATTCTAGCATACATCAGAGTAGGCATGGTTGTATGCATGCTACCATTCAAGAAATTGTTCAAAAGCATCGCGTGATTCCATCTTTACATTACGTTCAGTTGTTTCTTTTTATTATTGTTTCTTTTTTCTCTCTACAAATGATTTCGAATCAAGATCTATTAATAATTTTTCTTTATTTTAACGCTGTAACAAAACATATTTTAATTAGTTTTTGGTACTCACGAGAACATAAACCGATGATCTCCGTGAGCCTCCGAATGATGTTATGTATCAAAATATTGTTAGAAACGTTTTAAACATTTCGATATTATTCAACAGAAAAGACATATGCTTGATCGAGAAATTCTGTATCAATTTGTAAGATGCCATTTTTCTGCCAAAATTTGTAAGATGCCATTTTAATGTCAGACTTTGTCCGCCAAACGCGCGACAAATCTTGTTGGAAACGTACACATATTTCACTCGTCATAAGATTAATGATAGAACTTTTAAAAGCAGTTTTTTTTACCGTTTCTTCATATCGCTTATACATATAAAGAGAAATAAGACAAATATATAACGCATTTACAATTATATATTAAATTATAATTAAACGATGACTCTAAAATGTAATTACTTTAAAATTCGTAAATATATTTAAATGATCGCTAAACCGAAAAATTTGTAATTGTTAGAATCATAACGACAAAGATAATAGTGACAAATAATAATGACAAAAGTAATAAATATTTCGCGAGAGAAGATTCGGGAAAGTCATGAGCGACCGGTTTGGAGAATACAAAATCGAGGAGTCGGGACGCCGAGTAGCTCGCCACTCAGGGATGTGTTCCAAAACTTAAATCTGTCAATTCTGAATATCTTTAGTCAACATTTGATGACCAACAAGGATAAAATGATACTTAAGTTGATAGAGTTGAATTTTGGAACGCAACTCAGTGGGTCTTGGTGTTGGTAAATTTATTTTAGTTTTCCGACCCCATATAGGGGTCATCAGTATCATGCGTATCAATTTTAGCTTTAGACCCTCTTCGGAGGCAGAGGCTTACTTATGTTTTTGCACTTGATAATAGTTGCATTATTACTCTTTAGAGTATTTGTCAACATTCAAGGAGACTTACAGTTTAAGGGGATGTTAAAGTCGTCCTACTTTACCATCATTTCCACTCAATAAAAAAATCTCCGAATTGGATTTACGGATTATAAAATAAAATTATTATTACAGAAAAGTACACACAAACAGGACCTCAGCTGTACTAGATTTCATGAGAAAATCGAAAAAAAGTTCATTTACTTTTGCTTGTACAGCTATCACCTCAGGTATATTTGCTTAATATAAGAGTTTTATGCCCGTATTCATAGACTACACTGTTAGAAATGTTCTTATATTTAATTAACTTTTAAGTTACACAATTTGAATTTAATTTCATGACATTACATTAAATTTAATATATTTATAACTAAAAAGTATATTTGTGTACATAAAATTTAATGTATTTTTCATTAAAATTTATGAAATTTAACGTACTTTTCATAAAATTTTATTAAAAGTACATTAAATTTCATAAATCATTCATTTCATTTAAGTTACTACTGTAAGTTACTAACTTAATTTTCAGTTAAATTATATTACTTTTAATTTCGTTCATAACCACGAGCTACAGTTACATGTAAACGAAACTCGTGGTTACATTTCTAACAGTGTATGTAGTATTTACATGCATTGATAAAATCGTTTTAGTAAAAACCGTTTTAGTTAAAATCGGTGTTAGATATCCTAAATACTGATATTATTAAAATCATTTTAGTAAATCTAAACTTCTTCTAAAACAGATTATTAATTCGTTTTAAAAAAGCCATGTAAACGGTCTTTAATCAATTTAATGTATCCAAATTCGACCAACTTTAAATCTTAAGGTTAACAAATGACAAAGGATATTTCGTCTCAAGTTTCGTATCAAGTTTTATAAAACTACTTTATTTTTGTGATGGGGCTAAAATAAACCTAATCGTGTAAAGATTTTCTGTCGTTTGAATCATTTAACTATGTTTAGAATACAATTCCCTCTAAAATTATTAAATTAGCCAAGTATTACATTGATTACGGACTTAAAACCTTCTCTCTAAATTTGAATCAGTAGATAATTACTGATATCAGTGCCAAGTATGCCACTAATCAGTGAAATTAAATATGAGATTCCTAATCTTTATTTGGTGATCTAACTAATCTTGTTTTAGTGCTTAAATTCAATGAATATTGGAAGGTTGAAATTAACGTAAATATCAATATTTATTATTTATATTTATATCAGTTATCTAATGCTCAAATATTTTTCCTTTTTTTGTTGAACTTCACTGATTATCAATAAAAGTATACCATTGGATAATTAGTGACTATTCACTGATTCAAATTTAGAGAGTTTGTAATTTATGTAATTGGTAAAATAATTCCACTTGTCAAAAATTTTTTTATACTTATTGTTATCACTCATTTAAATTTCTTGATTTTTTTTCGCGTGAAGGTTATATTGTAACCGGGATTGATACATACTCAGGTCCACTAGCGTATTATAGCGACATTGGTTGAATGTCGATACATGTGAAAGCAATGTGCACAAAGATGATTGTCTGTCGAAATTTGAATGTAATCCTTATAGAAAAAGATCTAAGGACAAGTGTTACTTCAATAATCAAATTTGGATATTACGTTTAAAATAATTTTATCTATATATAATTAAAATTTCAAAGACCCTAGCGGTATCGAAATGAAGATATTCACTTCCAAAGTTTCGGCTTTTACGTAAACTCCTATACCAAGTCTTGCCGAAGCAACATTTTAATACTTTGCGACGAAAATCAATAGATTTAAAAAAAAATAAATATGTAAATAAATATGAAAATATTATAGAAATCTTATGAAAAAAATAGGGAAGCCTGACGATGCCGTTTCTGAATTAAAGTAATTGAATTTGTAATTTGATGGAATTTTCCTTCTTGTAGGCCGAATGGCGAGACGGGACATGCTTGTCATATTTCAACTGTCTTCAATATGAACTAATGTTCGTACATACAGAAATGACATTTATGCGCGCGCGCGCGCGCGCGTGTGTGTGTGGTGTGTGTGTGTGTGTGTGTGTGTGTGTGTGTGTGTGTGTGTGTGTGTGTGTGTGTGTGTGTGTGTGTGTACATTCGTCTCAAAAATTTCTCGTGCGGAGGCATATTCGTAAGTTATATCATGATACAAAGGGTATACTCGTCCGATGATAACCTATTGCGTAGATATAAAATAGAGGGAGTAAACACGTGACTAACAACAAGTTACGTTATGCAATATGGTCGCAAATTACGACTGCGAGCACATTTGTTAATAAAATTATTATATTTGACAGATTAATAATAAAATCAAATATATTAGCTAAAAAACAGTAGATTAACATGAAATGTAAAAGGCTGTAAAAATTATTACCGAAAAACAAAAAATAGTCTGATTAAATATTTTTCGAAAGACGAAGAGCGATTTGCATGATGTGAAGTCTGTGTAAATCAAGACATTTTTGTTATCAAAGTATTATTTCATATTACACTTAGTTTAAACAATAGTTTAAATAATATTATCTCGAAAAAGGATAATTTTTAATAACAAAAGAAATTATTTTCTATAATCTAATGCATTATTCTTTTCTAAATTTGTTCAGTTTAAATATAATGAAACAATTTTTTTTACAATCGTTCACATTACTCAATGCTTTTAAAATTTTATTTTTTAATTAAAACGTTGTAATTATTACAGATATTAATATAACTAAATAATTATTAATAATAATAATATTAATTAATAATATTAATATAAGTAATAAAATAATTAATCAAATTACAGAAATTGCATAAAATTTTTAGTATTT
>NW_017259404.1:814686-816877 GCF_001594045.1 Atta colombica
TAGAAAGAAGCGCTGTAAGTATACTGATAAATAATACATTCGAATTTACCACGAAACGATGACGTAACTTGTCAACAATTCTGATTGGCCGCTCGAATATCACATGATTACATCATGCGCATTAAGCATATTCTTGTTTTTGTATTATGGATTGTACGCGATTAATTTTCTAACATTTACGATTGTAGCTAGAGAAATACCTTAATGTAACAAATATGAAGAAGCACAAGACAAATGAATTTATAATCTGTTGTGATTATAAATTCAATGATTTTGATTTTTGATTGCGATCCCCTTTGTAAATCATCATATTCAACTAAAGCAACTTAAATAAAATATTAAAAAAAAAAAGAAAACAGAGAAAACCCAAGTATTATGCACAAAATATGACCAATATGTTATCTACTGCATCAAATATAAAGAGCCGTATAAAGAAGCATAAGAAAATTTATAATGTGTTGTGATGATTGCAAATACACGACGCTATGCAAACTATCATATTAAATTAAAGCAACCTAAACATATATTAATGTAAAGCATAAAAAAAAGAAATAGAGAAGATTCAAAAGTATGTACGGAATGTAACGAACATGTTAATGCATTAAATATGAAGAGATATATGAAGGAGCATAAGAAAGATAAATATTAATGATTGCGAATACATGATTCACTATACAAACCATATCCGAAACTAAAACAACCTAAACAGTGTATTAATATAAAGCATAAAAAAAAGGAAACGAAGAAGTAACTAATTTGACGAAGCGATCAAATCATTAAATTTATGTTATTCTATATTCAAGTTTTGGCTCTAGCGAGCACATTGGAGGGGAATAAGTAGAGATCCTAAAAGTAGAGATCGGCCAAAGCTCGGCATGATGTTATAAAATCGGAAATCACATGATCTTGGAAATGCGTGCCAATATATCAACGCCAATTTCAAGAATTATCTTGACAGTAAACTGATGTCGCTTCTCTTACTTACAATCAAGAAGTCCGAATCGCATCCAGTCGTGTTGTCAAACACTGAATTAACATTAAGAACAGAATTTCGAACAATATTCCTCTTTCCAGTTTCTTATTTTTTTATTGTAGACCAAAGCATTGTTATTCACATATCGGAATTTAATTCTCTGTTCCTAATTCCTAATAAGTATTTAATTCCTTACTCTTGTATTTAATTCCTACTCTTTATTCCTTCTATTGTGTCTGCACCTTTAATAAAATAATATCTCCATTTTGTTACAGAAATGTCATATGTGAAATATACGTAACTAAATCGAGTATGGTAAGGCATATGAAGAAGCATTTAACTCACATTATATTTTTATATGCGAGGAATGTAGAAAAAGATACTATCGATCAGATGAATTAATAGAACATAAAAAAAAACATCAATGTGAATAATAAAGAAGTTTAAAGCCTATAACGATTGAAGCATATTTCAATCAAACCTTTAAATGCTAGAGTATGAATGGAGAGTTTATAGATCAGATGAGCTAACAGATCACCAAAAAAACATAACATTTATCTAGGTCATAATCCTGAACAAGATAGTTTAGCCATCGATCGGAGGTTCCGTTTAAAAAACTCAAAGCGACCTCGCTCTGATCTTCAACGCCACCCAAGGTCGAACCAATGACATCATCTTATGTATCCTTCAAAGTTCCAAAACTTTTGTCTGAAACATTTTTCCTTAAAATGCACTTCAAGAGATATTTAAAATCGAATATGATCGATTAAAATGGGACATTCCATATATGTGAGGAATATATATCACGAAATCATACCTATTGAAACACATAAAGAGACATTTTCCGGAAAACTGCATTGTCAAATACAATGAATGTGAACGAAAATTTCACAGATCGGATTTAATAAATCACTGAAAAAAAGTAAATAGAATACGCTCAAAAGTATTATGAAAAGTATGAAATATAACCCATACAACACAAAAGATTGCAGCAATATTACTGCAATGTTGCAATATTGCAGATTGCAATATGTAACATTGCAGAGATATTATAGAAATGTAACTTAACAATATGCCTGCAAAATGTCAGTAATATACCTATAATATTTCAAAAACATTGCAAAACTAATACAATATAATAGTAATATATAATAGTAATTCTTTGATTGTTAATAATAATATAAAAATATAATTTTTTACAATATTTTTATAATATTT
>NW_017259404.1:816977-819515 GCF_001594045.1 Atta colombica
AAATAATATATTATAATATTATTACAATTAGTATAAAACTATCTATAAAGGAGTCCTCAGATGCAGATTAGAATATCAATTATCAATTTTAGAAGAGACATATGAAAAAACATATGGATAAAAAGTATGTAATCCATTGTGATGATTATGAATACATAATTCGCTATGCAAGTCATATCCAACTAAAGCAACCTAAACAATACACAGTATTAGTGTAAAACATAAAAAAAGAAAACAGAGAAAATCCAAAAGTGTTATGCACGAAATATGATCAATATGTTATCTACTGCATCAAATATAAAGAGCTATATAAAGAAACATAAGAAAGATAAATGTATAATTTATAGGGTAGGGTGGCAGTAGTGCGTTACTTGTAACGTTGTTACTTTGTTGATCGTTATCTTGTTACAATAACAATTTGATAAAGATGTGAATTTTTGATGGTAATGTAATATCAGAGTTTGAAAAATCAATCGTTACTTGTAATGGATTGAAAAAGTCATTCGTTATTGAAAAAAATAATCTTTTTCCATTAATTTGTAACGCGGCTATTTGAGGGGCTCTCGGCTGTCAATCCGTTTGCTCCCCACGTAATTTATAATATTATAGTTAGGACAAATAAAGAAACCTCACGCCCGTTCTCGAATGGCCCGGGCATTCTTCACTGCGTGAAGAAGTGCGAATGTGAACTCCGGCTGTGCAGAGGCGCCAGAGAAGCTGGATCTGCGCGCAATGTTTTGATATCTCCTAGAAGTACATCTGATGAAATGAGTGAACACGGCAGCCAAGAACTTGCCGCCAATGACTTGCGAGCATTCCGGAAGCGTGGCCTAGGGGTACACGTTGTTCATGCCCACCCAGTAGAGACAAACAGTGCTGTGAATGTTGATCGCGTAAAGACCAGATGGTTAGCAGAGGAAGTTCGTCTCATAACTCGCGCTGAGACTACAGTTATCTCAGCCGAGGGAGTTCTTTTCATGAATCAATATTTTCAAGAATTTCCCCGTCTCGAAGCCATTAAAAATAAGTGTCGACAGGAGACTTATCGCGAGGTGATTAGAAGCTTCTACTAGGAGATCCAGTCGCAAGCGACTATGATCGATGAGGGCGACGGGACGTTGCAGCGATGATAAAAGCTGCTGGTATCCCAGATATCATAGAGACAGTTATCAATAACAGTATACATCAGTCCTCACTCCAAGGCCGCTGGAAAGCTTCAGGCCCATATTTCCGAACTTATAGTGCAGAATTTCGTGCCATAGTTATGAGGCTGATATTCTCGTTGACATAGCGAGAGTGGTGTCTGAGACTGATGAGATTGATGTCTCGGCTATCGAAAGATAGGTTGAGACGGATCTTCCCATCTCCTACTGTGCACCTTCAATAGCGCGCATCAATTAAACGGCGCAATTCTCCTAACAAACGAGAGAATAGGGAGCAGAAGAGGAGTTACTTTTTTATTCGCGTTACATGTACCATGCAATAAATTTGGATTAAAAAATCTTGTGACAGCCTCTCTGATGGATAGAGGCCACACGTTTGACTTAGTCTAATTCCTTCCAGGAATTAATCCCAGAGTCGAGTCATGCAGGCTCCTCACGCAAACGAGGATGACTAAGGCAATCTAAACAATATATTAATGTAAAGCATAAAAAAAAAGAAACAGAGAAGACCCAAAAGTTATGCACAATATATTAAGCTACAATTTCATGTAGCGAAGTTTCGCTGGCGAAGATCCCTCCTCCTCCCACTCCGTCGATTCGTGCGAAAATGCGAGCTTCGCTCATAGTTCAACACTGTCGAATTATGAGGAACACAACGAAGCCTAACCTGTTACTTGCTTTCTTTAATATTATAATATTATAATATTATAATATATTATTATATTATTATATTTATTATTATTATATTTTATATATATATATATATATGTGTGTGTGTGTGTGTGTGTGTGTGAGTCGTTTGATAAATTTGATAAATTTCCATGAAATGGCGCTACAATCCATTTGATGACGCGACATCTCGAAAGATCCATTCTTCGAACCTCTTCAGGCCAAATTTTAGCCAGAAAGGACGCATAGTTCACGTTTGGTAGTCATTTTGAAGTAGGCTGTCTCAAAGTCTGCAAAATACTCATTGACGGCGACAATGACTTCCTCATTTGATGAGAATTTCTTCCCACCGAGCCAAGTTTTTAAGTTTGGGAACAGAAAGAAGTCACACGAGATCAAATCCGGAGAATAGGGTGAATGAGGAATCAATTTCGTAGCCCAATTCGTAGTTTTGTCATTGCAACAGTCGACTTGTCAAACGGCGCGTTGTCTTGATGGAAGAGCATTTTTTTGCACGCCAATCTCGCTTCAAATGACTATCAAACGTGAACTATGCGTCCTTTCTGGCTGAAATTTGACCTGAAGGGTTCGAAAAGTGGATCTTTCGAGATGTCGCGTTATCAAATGGATTGTAGCGCCATCTCATGGAAATTTACCAAACTTATCAAACGATCCACGTGTATGTATGTATATATATATATATATA
>NW_017259404.1:819642-820127 GCF_001594045.1 Atta colombica
TAAAAACTACGCGTTCATTACGATTTTCGAAGATGGGTGCTATCCAATATTGTTTTTTAGTATATTGCCATTTTAATTTTACCGGGACCTCTGGCATGAGAAACCAGTGCGCTGTCTGCCACGCTCGTGCTCGAATAACCAGATTTTAATAATTGATCAAAACAAAAATGCATAGTAAAAAGAAAAAATTTTGTCACATTTCAAGATGCTATTAAAGCAGAAAAATATTTTTTTATTATGTAGGCTCAATGATACTGAAGACAAAGAAAAGTAAGTACACATATATTAAAAATTTCCAATGTTTATATTAATATATAAATATATTAATATATAATTACTGTATCCTAGTAACACAATTTGATAATACATTGGTTGAATATTGACATGTACGACATTAAACATATCCCCTATGGGGATATATGGGACCTACAATTTAACGCTAGATTAATCTGATTAACAGATCGCGAGTCAATCGCATCAAGTGA
>NW_017259404.1:820227-822298 GCF_001594045.1 Atta colombica
ATCGTGCCCGAATATACGAGACGGTTCGAATTGTTTGGATACACACTCACACATGCGTATTCGAGACAATAGCGAGATTTAAATTTCCTTTTAGGTTTCTCGTGGTAGCGATTTGAACTTTCTCAGATCCTTCGCGATATAGACATTAAACTGTTGCAATCATAATATTCGAAAATGATAGTTGTGTAGGCAGCTAATTATAGTCCAAAATTTGAACAAATTCAACCGCTTTTTTCGAAAAATTGATCAAAAAGCAGAGACAAACGAAATCAACAGAGATGGGCAAGAAAATATTTAAATGTTATTGGGCTGTCCGGAAAGTTCGTACCGCAAAAGATTTAATAAATGAAATTAAAAATTTAAATCTGCGTTTCAATTTTCCTTCAAAATCAGCACGAACTTTCCGGACAACCCAATATAAGGGGCGCCGAGTGGCTCTGCAATTGATGTGATTGACTCGGAATCTGGATCCGGATTCGATCCCATCTACGTTCTGCATACGCAATTTTTCGTGGTTCGCCGTTTGAATTCGGCGGTTAAACTGTGTAGATCCCCTCGAATGTTTACAAACTCTAAAAGTAGAATTCCACTATTGAATCCAAAAATATGAGCGAGCCTTTGCCCCCGAAGAGATTCTAAGGCTTATTAATACGCATGGTACTGTGACTTCGTATAAAAAGTCAGAAATCCCTATGAGGAAATAAAAGAAAGAAAAGATGCTAGAAGGATCTCGAAGGAAAAAAGATTTAGAATAACATATCTCGAGAAGAAAAGGTCGTTGGATGCGAAACATCATTCAGTACGTGTAATCACTTCGAACAATAAATTAAGCATTCGATAGACTGATCAAAGTCTCGTGTGTTAAATCCTGTTATTATTCTATCACCAAATCCTATCATCAAATCATAAAGGATCAGATTGAAATATCAATTATTAATTTCAAAAAAGTTAGAGATTTCATACTTTCAAATGTTTTTTAATTTTTTGTCTGCGACGATTTTTCACCGAATTACGTGAAAAATCTGAATAATATTACGTAATTTTGAGTGTGTTCGAAAGTGTTCCCTATTTTTTGTTAGTATATACATATGTATATATACAGTTATAGTACATATACTTTTTTTGTTGAGTAATATAAGTAATATATATATAAAATATATACAGTTTCAGAAATCAATCTTTTGTTTACAACTTTTTCCTCATCTAAGATTTTTATATTATTCCAATCAATTTGTCTTTCTGCTGTTAAAAATTGATAGCATGCTTTACTCAAAATGTATTTACAGGCCTTACTATCTGAGTATTGGTGATGGTTTCTAATATTAATGGATAACTAACGTACCTTTTCGAATTTAAATAATGTAATATATTCTATTTCTTATATATTAAGATTCTTTTATATTAAGAATTTATAATGAGAAGAATTAATTAATATTGACTCTTATTTGTCTTTTATAATCTTTGTAATGTTTTCTAATTATATTGATACCCAGAATTGGTTGTTGATTTTACATATATTTAAAGGCATTTATATTGAAAATTATATAAAGTTTGTTGATATTCTGTGTCAATACACAACGGCTACCGCTATTATTTATTAAGAGTGCTCATTCGAAAGATAAGGAGAGATCCAAAATGGATTCTGAATCAAATGAGGGGATTTTGAAAAATTTTATAGCGGAAACCAACACAAGGTCCCCTTATTTCAGAAAAAAAATAAGGCTGAAAGAAATTCTAAATGTTAAGTTAATTCTATATGTAAAAGCAAAGAAAATAAATTAAAGCCTATACGCTAAAAACAATGCGTATTAACTCTCGTTAATCCATTTCAAAATTATTAATTTTTTATTTAAAATAATGAGAATCCGAAAATCTTTTTAATTTTTTGTTTGTTAAGATATTGTGTCTCTCAATTATAAATTTGAAATTGCTTTTCTCAAAAAAAAATGAAGAGCTTTCTAAAACTCCAATAGTCTCTTCAATTCACATTTAAAAAGCATTGTGTGTGTGTGTGTGTGTGTGTGTGTGTGTGTGTGTGTGTGTGTGTGTGTGTGTGTGTGTGTGTGTGTGT
>NW_017259404.1:822398-834018 GCF_001594045.1 Atta colombica
CATTTTAATCGCCTCAGGCAAATATTTCGAAAAATATGGAAGATACAAAAAAATGTTTCAGACAAAAGTTGTATGGTTTCGGTGGGAGGAGGAGCATAAAATGGTATCATTGGTTTGATCTTGAGTGGTATTATCAAGATCAGACAAAGGTCACATTAAATTTTTTAAATGGAACCCATTTTTTATTACGTATTCTTGTAACTTATCTCGAGAGCTTTCCAAAACATTATAATAAAATATTTTTTCATTAACTACTTTTCGAATTATGAGGCTTGAAAGTCATATGTGCCGACATTAGCATTATCCAAGATACTATACTGGCCAATGAAGGCAAGACCGAGATGGAGGCAAGTCCGACCGGTAAAGGCAAGATCTGAGGTGGATGTGAATGGCAATTCAAATGTAAAATTCTACATACAATTGTAGGCACACATTTAATTCACATCTAATTTGACGTTGACTAATGTACGGATTCATTATTACCATTCCTAATATGATTGCGATAATAGCATCATTGTTTATAGCATTGTGGTTTTTTAGAATGTTTTTTAGAATGTTTGCGTTTCATCAATCCGCGCTCTAGTTGTTAAATGCAAAATTACTTTATGATCGAGATGTCGTCTATTCGGATACCTATCTCGATACTGACGAGCATTATTATTAATGGCATAAAAAAAAACCAATGATATCAACTATTTCTGACGGCGGGTAATCTGTCATGTTAATAATGACACAATTAATGGAAGGAAACAAAATGAGTTTACTCTAACGAACAAATCGCCACAATAACAGTTGCTATACATACATTTATTCTTATTAGAGAGATGTTTTTAGTATCTTAATCTTCGGACAGCGGACGTCGTGAAATTCGAACGCACGGCGGATGCAGGGTCAAAATGTGATCCAAGAGTGATATTGTTTTAAAATGTTTGAGAAGCAGTTTTTTATTATATGGTGAAAAAAATTTCACTGATTCCGTTTTTCACTTTTCAGCGAAATTTCAGTAAATTTCAGAAAAATTTCAGTTTAATTTTGGCGATTTCCACTAAGTTGCTACGAAACATATATCGACAAACATAAAACAGGAGACGGGGAAGCGTACTTAACTCACGCGACACAGGTGAAAAAAGTAAACAACTCTAACTCGCGAGTTCTTAAAAGACTCTGCGTCCGCCGACGGAAGATTAACAATGACACAAGGCGTGTTGTTTCAAACTATACAGACTTCTATTACACATTCTAAAACATTTTCATTAGGCTCCCATACAGCTGATTATTTTTTTACTTAAAATCGAATCGAATTGGCTCTTATTGCGTTCGATAGAGTAAACTCTTTTTGTTTCCTTCCATTAATTATGTGTCTCTATTAACATAGCAGATTACTCATTAGAAAGTATAGTTGATATGATTGGTATTTTTTTATGTCGCTAATAATAATGCTAGAGAAGCAGCTCATCAGTACCGAGATAGATATCCAGATAGACGACATCCCGATCATAAAGCAATTTTGCATTTAACAACTAGAGCGCGTATGGGATTGATGAAACGCAAACATTTTTAAAAAACCATTAAATAATGACGATGCTATTATCGTAATCATACTAGGTAATAATGAATCCGCACATTAATCAATGTCAAATTAGTTGTGAATTAAATGTGTCTCCTGCAACTGTATATAGAATTGTACATGACAATCACATTCATTCTTATCACATTACACTTAATCAGGAATTTTCTGATAACGAGAAAAGATTCTTCGTGTCACATTCTGCAAATGGGCTGTAGAAAAAATTCAGTTCGATCTCACATTTTTTTCGCGTCATGTTTAGTAACGAGTCTGCATTTGAGAGCAATGATATGCTGATCGGCATAATAGCCATTATATTCCGATATCAGTCCACACCGGGTTCGTCATCAATCAACATTGATGGAAAGTGATAGTTTGGTATAGTCATATTATTAGATCCCACTTTTTTTATGGCAATGTTACAAGAGAATCATACTTATATATGCTACGAGAAATGTTACCAAGAATGTTAGAGTTTGTCGATGAAAATACAGTTCAATGTATGTGGTTGCAACAGGACGGTGCGCTACTACATTACGCACATCCTATAAGGGATTTTTTAATTTAACTTCTCAGCATCGTTGAATTGGAAGAGGTGGTCATACAGCATCCTCCCAGATCATCAGATCTAACATCACCAGATTTTTTTCTTATAGGGCTATTTAAAAAAACATTGTTTATCAAACCGCACCTACCACAACTGAAGATCTAAAGTACCGCATCAGACAGGCATGAAGTATACCAGAAGTATACCAGCCAATGTTCTGAGAAAAACAGTCGATGCATTCGTTGCTATGTACTTATATCCAACAGGAATGGTGATACATTTGAGCATTTGCTATAAACCAAACAAACACTCTATTATTGACTTCGACTTTATAGACTTTATAGACTTTATATTATTAAAGTCACTATGTGACTTTATAGAGTTAATCGGTTTTTGCCTTTATCGGTCGGATTTATCTCGGGTCTTGCCTTCATCAGCTAGATCCACCTCGGGTCTTGACTTCACTGAATAATACTAAGTACACACTATGACTTTCAAGTCTCATAACTCGAAAAGTATTTCATTTAAAAAATTTATTGTGATCTTCTGACCTTGACAACGCCACTCAAAGTCAAATCAATGATACCATCTTATGTCCGCCTCGAAACCATACAACTTTTGTCTGAAACATTTTTTTTGTACCTTCCATATTTTTCGAGATATTTATCCGAGGCGATTAAAATGGTACACACTGTATGTATGTATGTATGTATGTATACATACATACATACATACATACATACATACATACATACATACATACATACATACAGTGTGTTTAATTTTACATATATATATATATATATGTAAAGAATATAAAAAATTAGAAAAATCTATTAAATTCATAATTCCCAAATAGTGCGTGTGTTGCGTGCATATATATGTATGTCAAAAATGATTGAATAATTAATGAATATATAAGAATAAATGATAGCAGCAGATTTTTCAGAAGAAAAAGTCTGTAATAAAAATATAATCTCGATTAATTATATAGGAGGACATCTGAATAAAATCTTAATTTAAATATTTTTTTTTCTCAAGAATACATTATAAAAATTAAAAAGTATCAAACAATGATTTTTTTTTTAATTATTTTTGGGCCTCCATCAAAAATGATGGAGTTTTTATGTTCACTGGCTGCACAGCGTTTTTCTTGTGAATTTTTACGAACTTCCGCACTTTTCTTATAATTAAATGATAAATCAAGATATGTCAGTATCAGTACGATAATATTGATAGTTTCTGTTTTGTTTAAGTCCTACAAGTTTATTCCAACATAAATCAAAGATAAAAGTAATAATTAATAAACTATCTATTGAGTTATAAACTAGTTTTTTTCAGTCACATAGGAAAAATTTGAGCGGAGTAAAATCATTATCATTTGCAATGGCTGCAATGGTAAAAGTTAAAATAAGTAACAAATTAAAACCTGTTTTTTAAATAATATTGAAATAATTTGTCAATTACTCTCTTTGAAGTTATGACATGAGAAAGACAATTTCTAAATATTGTATTCTCAAAATTAATTTTTTTCACTTTTTTGTGAGAATATATATGAGAATATCATATGATATATAATTTTACACAGGCGCACACACACACACACACACACACACACACACACACACACACACACACACACACACACACACACACACACACACACACACACACACACACAGAGAGAGAGAGAGAGAGAGAGAGAGAGAGAGAGAGAGAGAGAGAGGCGCGCGCGCGCGCGCGTGTGTGTGTGTATATATATATATAAAACATTTCATATAAAAATAATTTAAGCAATAAAAAAGAAATATAATAAATATTCGTTTTATAGAAACGCAATCATTTCAAGATATTTAATATTGTACCGGCTCACTAGAATTTACATAGGAATAAACTTGCAGAAATTATCTGTATTAAACAAAAAGTCTGTCGACCATTCTGACGTTTGCTTATTATAAAACGTGCGACCTTATAGAGTGATACTCCTATCGAGCGAAGCCGAGGAAATCAGTGAGCCGATCATTCCAATCGTGGAGCCAATGGGTAGATCCGTGGCTGGACTGACGTTGCTTGCAAGGATTGATCTCCTTCTCTGGTGGCATGTACTCCTCGCTGCGTATGCAAAAGTAGCTCTTGATCGGACTGCGGCACATCGGGCACCGGTCCAACTTGCCGAAGCACGAGGCGCAAATACAGGTATGTCGGCATGGTAGCAGGGCACGTGATAACGGGAAATATTGGCAGACGACGCAGAGCTGCTCGCCCGCGGTGTTCCAAAGCGAGCCGCCCTCCTGATCGCCACTCTGGCCGGATGCCACCAGAGCACCGCGACTGCCGGCGCCAGCGCTGTCGTTGTTATTGCACGGCTCGGCGAGCGCCAGGGCTGACGAACCCAGACCAGCTGGCGACATCGCATCGCTCTCGTCGTAGTTGCTGGAGTTGCCCGTGGCCAGGTACAATTGCTGCGAAAAAATCGCGAACACGAGTTGTCATGATATCGAGTTCATCAGTAAACGAATTTCGAGAGAAACATCGCAGCCATCATTAACGCGTTTCTATCACTATCATTTTTGGAATATAAAGTAACTTTACCCAATACGG
Source organism: Atta colombica (assembly GCF_001594045.1). Lineage (NCBI taxonomy): Eukaryota > Metazoa > Arthropoda > Insecta > Hymenoptera > Formicidae > Atta > Atta colombica. The sequence goes on from NW_017259404.1 coordinate 827,114, forward strand.
CCAATCTAAGCGTTACAAATTTTTACTCCAACATTGATGGTCAGATTCAAAATAGGAAACATTTTTGAATAATATTAATTGAAAATATCAGATATTTTCAATATTTACATGAATTTGAAGATTGAACATTGAATTTATAGCCATGTAACTATTTATAAACAGCAAGTACTATAGACTATGGCCTACTTCATACTAGACTATATTAAGTACAGTTATTTTAATTAATCTGCAACACACATACACACACACACAAATCTTTCGCATCCGACATTTAATGCCGATGATTAATGATAGATACTGGGATTCACCTTTCGAAGCTAATCATTATATCTTGCACTCACCTTCAAACAAGACAGTTGGCCATTTGCCTGCTTCAAATACTGAGCTAGAATCGAAGTCGGCAATGTACACACACTGTCCTTAATGTGAACGACGTTTACCAGGGCCACCTTAAACATAAATGTCGCGGGAGATGATAAATGATAATGAAAATGAATTTTGCTTTTCTTCTCTTTTACAAAAAAATGTAGGTAAAAATGTAGGGTAACTCCAGTACTTATTCCGAGCGAGAATTTATATCACGAAAGTGATAAAGAAAAAAATAAAAAAAGTGAAAGTAATTTAATTTACACACAAACATTTTTATTATATGACTTTATATGGCATAATAAGGTTTTATATTAAATTAAGTTTTAGATAAATTAAGATAGATAGAGAAATTAAGTTTTCGATAAGTGCGTAAGATATACCAGAGTTATCCTGGAAGTTATCTACAAGATGATAAAAAAATTTCTCACGGTTTCATCAGGATGAGGATCCCGATTGTCTCTTCGAGTAAGAAAAATCACCAGAGGATAGCAGAGTCGTGGCGGGGTGCCGAGCTCGAGTTCCGGAGCTGGTAGAGATAATCTCAACGTTTCCTCACCGTGTGGCTGTCTACTGCAGTTTTGGTCAAGGAAAATAATAATAATTGAAAAAAATGTGCGAGTAAAGAAACACACGTAAATAAAAAACATTAGTAAAAAAACTGATTAGCGAACGAGAGCGATCAAATGTTCTTGAAGATGTAAATGAAATCGAGAAAAATATTTTAAAAATAGATCGAGAATGGCTGTGAGTTTGTTGAAACTTTATTCACACGTTTCCAGTTTATAATTGGTTTAATAAACAATGCGCAATTATATAATTTTCTCGTTCATCTTCATTTCGCGAAGGACAAGCTAGAGCTCGTCAGACATTCTTAAAAAAAATGCACACGTGATTAATCTGCTAGAAACAACTCATCGAGCTAGATTAGATGCGAAATTATATATCCTGTTATTCCATGTCTCGAAACTTGCAAATAAGCTCGTGCGATTTCATAGTTAAAATCATCTCGGAGTGATTCTCAAAGGATACGTTTGTGGTGGCGTGAGGTACTGTGCATGGCCCTGTAGAAGAGTCCCGTTCAGGGACGCGTCTCGTAACGTGCTCCAAGGTTTCCAGAGCGCCAGATGTAGCTCTCTTATGCAGACGCCCCAGATCGCCTGCAGCGAGTATTCCACTTGGCTAGACACCTCGCACTCCACCTCTGGAACAGACGTTTATCTTCAGCGAGCTAAAATTTGAGTTCAACGTGCAGCTTGATTGTAAAAATCCATATACTTAAATTTATCAAACGTTCTCATTATAAAGTATCAAATCCTATTCTATGATAATTAGATGTTCTGTTTGGTTTATCAAAATGCATTCTACTATACTTGTTAGTATAATCTAAAACTATTTTTCTCAATATGAGACCTACAAAGACCAGTTTTGAATAGAATAGAATAGTAGAATACAGAACGATTCAAAATACTCACAAGATACTCTCAGTGGGTTTTCTCTACCTTCCGAGAGATAGTAATCAAATAAAATTCGAATTTTGATTGGATTTGAATTCCGATTTTTCTGATTTCCAAAATTCCGGGCTTTTCAATTTGTAGAGTACAATGAGAAAAATGTCTGGTTGAAAGTATATGAATCAGAAGATTCTGCTCAATCAGAATTCTGGTTGTATCAACTAGAATTTAGTAGATCTAGAAAATTCCGATTTGCTCATTTTCAATCAGAATTCCTTCCAGAAGATATTTTTCTTAGTGCAGATGCACGACTCTCAATGTGCTGCAATCCCACTAAATTATTGCGAATGTAAGGAGTGGTATTTAGGAGTGGCATATTGTACTTGCGAAACGATACTGATCGAGAGAACTAAGTATATACAAACTCAGGAACTAAGTATTTGCGGAATTCGAAATGCATTTGCTAATATCTCGTTGCGAAAAGAAAATCAATTTTTTACAAATCTTGAAAATTGAAAGGACAGCGATTTCATTGATAAAAATTTCTAATATTCAAAATTCGCAATTATTTTACTAAAATTTAATTCATACTAGAAGTAGGTACTCTGTTTGGAATATGCTGTTAGATATCAAAGAAACGCGCAATGATAATCAAATTCTCTTTAACTTAAATAACATTATGTTATTTTTACTCTTCATGTGTGTCAAAATATAAATCAATCCATTTCTGCAGTTAGTTTCAAAGTGAACATCATCCACATTAACATATTATTTAGTAAATAAATTATATTTGATACATTTTCTTGAGTTAAATTATTTAATTCTACTGTTTTAATTAAATTGATGATACATTGAGTAAGAATAGTGGCCGACTTATAAAAATAATTAATAACTCAAATTGAGTATAATGTGACATGAATTTAATAGTGCAGCAAAAAGAAGAAAGAGAAAAGAAGAGGCGAGAAATGATCTGTCGACAATTTTCATTCATCCATCGCTCGATCGTAAAACATGGAATATTACGAACGAATTACAAACTCGTGGAGGTTTAAATGTCAAGATCAACGTATCGACCAACGTAACGTTCTCAAGCTGTCGGTGCAATCACGGATACAATTACAGGAGGAACCCGGAGCGTTGATCAACCATTGAGGTCATTTCCTTTACATTAATTACACTTTGTCATTATTGTTGTCATTCATCCGTTTACTTAATCGGCAATTATCACTTTTAGGAGGGAAGGCTAAAATAAAAACACTGCTCAATTAGGCGCCTATTGGTACGTAACGCGTTTATTAGCTGGATCGCTTTACGCGCCGTTTACGCTCGCGCAACAATTCAGCTCGGATTGTAACGATACGTGGCGCAATCGAGATATACGAGGTAAAATGTGCGCGCGTTCACGAGACTTTAACGAGAGACCGGTATTACTACAACTACGAAATTTTAGCCCGGCGTTTTCTTTTCTCAGCGACGTCGGTCGAGACGCTCGCCGCTTAATTGCGCAAACGTTGGGATTTTGCAATGCTCCGTAATTCACCGACCTGCAAGAGAGCCGTCAGTTTTTTCCGCCGAACCTCTAGAGAACGCATCGTCGATCGCATCGCGGAATATGCGATCTTGTGAACCTCCTCTCTTACATCTTCCAATTGCCTAATAGTAAATTGCAGTCATGTATACTCCACGTTTTCAGGAATGTCTTTTACAGACGTTCATGCATTACGCAATAGAATAAATATTTATGGAAAAAAGTTTTGTTGATATCTAAAATTAAGTCTGATACAAATCTGAACAGTTTTATTACTGAAAACTGCTCAGTATCAGTTCTTATACTATTTTTCAATAGTTTTTTTAAAAATTCTTCTTTAAAACTGTTCAGTGTCACTTTTACTACTTTTCAATAATAAAACTGATACTAAACAATTTTAAAGAACAGTTTTCAGTACTTTTCAGTAATAAAACTGATATTAAAATTTTTGATAACAAATTTATAGAAGTATCTACAAAAAAATTTAGCTAGAATATCTAGAAATAATGTTGACTCATCGAAATAATTATGTCAGCGTTGATGACAATGATGCAAAAAATTTTAACGTTCCAATTATTAGTTTGAGCATCTTATAATTATTATGATGAGAAACAAAATTATTAATCTATTCAAATATTTCTCGTTAATAATAAAACAAGTTTAAATGGCGACGAAAGGTCATCGAATTCCAGAAAAACGCTCTTCCAATTATGCAATTTCAAGTAATAAACGAGCAATAAATGGTGGTTTTTTTTTTTAAATTGTGTGTATGTACATGACATTTTCATCCGATTTATCGTGCTTGTATACGTAGATGTTTCATTCTCGGTGCTCGTCATCGCGATGAGCATCTCGGTGAGTTCGAGACAAGACGATGGCGTCGGCAGCAGCGACATTACGACGCTGTTATTTCACGGCTGGTTACTAAAAATTATTGCGTAAGAAACGCGCTTTCGACCTCTCTCTCTCTCTCTCTCTCTCTCTCTCTCTCTCTCTCTCTCTCTCTCTCTCTCTCTGCTACAGTCACGGTCTCGTTCCAAGAGATGTCTTACTGCGTAAGGGAACCAAAGGGGTTTCCAGGTCGCGTCACACTTCCCTACCGCGCTCTCGTCCATTAATCATTCGATGATCCCGCGAAAAAAAGAGAAAAAATAAGAGAGCGAGGAGTGAAGGAGAAAAAAAGAAAGAAATAAGCGCTATTTCTTTTGCGTCCTAGGGCTCAGTCTCTTAACACGCGAGACACGTTGTATATATAAGATTATAATGTTGACACAGGAATACATGGTCTAAAAGCTTTACATAGATGATAGAAAAGTGATTAATTATTGTTAGGAACTCCATTTTTATGATTATTACTGCTGTAATGTTAGTAATAATAACAATATATTTTTAATTCTCTTAAACATGAAAAAATTATATTATAAATTTTTAATATTTATTACAAATATTAAATATTTTATACTTACGATTAGTAAAATATTAAGATATAAATGATAAGTAAATAAACATTTTTATTTAGTAAATGCAATCGTAATTATAGTGAATGTAATTATTTTTCTAAATTTACCTACTATTTATGAGATTTTCTAACTAGAAATTTTTAAGTAGTGTGTGACTATTATTAATAGCACAATTAACTATAATTGCATGTTAAAACGACTATAAATATACTTGTCCCAAAAAAAATAACTATATAAATTATGGTACTACAATCATCTTTTCTCTCGCAATAATAAAATAATAAATTAAAAGAAAAATTCAAATTAAAATCAAATCAAAATAACAGTAAAGTCTGATCGTGTGAGAATGTGTGTATAGTATATGTAAAGAACAATCTATTAGGTTGTCCGGAAAGTTCGTGCCGATTTTGAAGGAAAATTAAAACGCAGAAGATTTAAATTTTTAATTTCATTTATTAAATTTAAATCTTTTGCGGCACGAACTTTTCGGACAACCCAATAATTGTAAGAGAAAGAGAGAGAAAGAGGAAGAGAGCGTGCGACGACACCCACTAAAACGCCGGAACCGATTGCACCGCTGTTCTCGAACGAGAGAGATCCCTTCTAAATTCGATTGAGGCAAGATGAATTGAAGTCTAGGTTGCAGTTTCCCATGACTCGATTCGACTTGCCAAACGTCGCGTTTTGTCGCCGGTAGCTTTCACTTTCGTTCGCCTGTCGCGAAGTATCTCATATAAAATTTCAAACGCGCGCGTGAGAATCCGATCCGCTCGTCCTTGTGTCCTCCATCATCAAAAGGAATTATTGCCGAACCTTTTAGGGAAATTGAAAGCCTTGATTTATGGAATATGTTCCTGCAATTTGCAATGTAAAAATTTATAAACGCAATTGATTGGCCAATTGCTTCGAATCGTTTCTTGCTTGTTATGTATTTCTTGCATTTCTCTTACACGGCTCGATCTCGGGAGTTAATCCAATCAGTCTAATTGCGATTGACTTGACATCCGAGACATGTTTCTTGATCTGTATTTTATGTTCCATTCGGCGAGTATGTTGCGTTTTTTAAAGAGATCAGAGATTAGACACTGAGATTAAGGTTATTAGATTGAATTTGACCAATCAAAGTAAAGTTCATTAATCATGAGATTGGTTTTCTTTCTTTTGATTGGTTAAATTCTAATCTCAATCTCTAATCCGATCACAGCTTAAGGATGTTAAAATGTGGAAGCCAGATACCGCCAGTAGGGCGCAGTTTTGCAACACATCTAGCACGATCTTTTCCTATTTTCGCAGAAAGACTATTTTTTCACAAAGTGTTATACTAGAGAAATTAGGATTCTATATAAAAATTTCATGATATTTTCTCCTTTCGCCTTAGATATTTTAACAAATTCTTCCAATCTATAATATTTATACTTTTCATGTTATATTTTCCTATTTCCAAAAAGACTACGTGAAAAGAACAACGATTTTGATGAAAGATTCCAAATGTTGCTGGATACAAATCTAAAAATAATTTGGTTGGAAATTCAAACTGGTTACTAGAATGTCAAAATTTTGTGTAGCAATGCTCATCATTTTTTAGTTTTTAATGTAATTACTTTGGTAGCCCAACAAAATTATTTTCAAATTTATATACTGCTCAAAAAAATTATAGCATAGAAAAATTTTGAACAAACAATGACTAACGATAACTTTGTGAAAAATTACAGAATAATGTTTTTTTTAAAGCTTGAAATTAGATTTTCAGATCATAAATTAAGAGATTTGGCAAGACAACCTATCAATCTCAGATGAGATTTATCACAAGCTTTAGTACAAATCTGGAATGACATTAGGAAGAAATTAGGACCTGCAATATGAGGAATTGACTGCAAGCACATTGAGAGAAAAATATACCGTATTTGTGGCTATAATTGCGTGGTAAAATGATTATGATTAGGAGCATCATTTTTATAGTTATTTATTGCTATAATATTAATAATACATAACAATAACCTTATATGTATAGTTATAATATTTTATAATAAAATCACTATATACAAATATGATGATTTATATATAAGATTAACAATAAAATTATTTGAATGAATATAT
>NW_017259404.1:834118-838591 GCF_001594045.1 Atta colombica
TTTATGGTTGTCCCAAAAAATGACTATAAATTATAGTTAAATTATAGTTATTCCAATCATTATTTTCTCTTAGTGCAGTAATTGAGCAACGCGGTGCTAACAACGCGTTACTGAAATTTACACATGCAGAAACATGATGTGCAAAATCCATCTAGCAACCTCGCCGTGGTGCATATCCGGTAATGCAGATAATGTCGGTAGTATACATGTAAAAAATGTGAGGGCTAGTTTAAAATTATAATTTTGCGAAAAAAAATCAATCACTTTTTTTTTTAAGGGAAAAGCTCAAACTTTATGCTCAAACTTTATTTATTATAAATGGCATTCCCCAAGAAAATTTTACAAGTCCGAGCATTCCGTCAAACTTTGCAATTTTCAATATGACAAACACATCTTCATATTTTGAGAGTTATGATAGAGGTGCATCAAACTTAAAGTCTTTTTAAGTACTTAAATAGCTAACTTCTTCTCGTTACTATATCAATAACAATATCGACACATTATCATTATGTCTATGTTAAAATATCGATAAACATTGTTACTAAAATACGAAATATCTTTCGATGCATTTCAATTATGCAGAGGGAAAGAAAAAAAGAGTTTCTTACCCGGTCTACGTGACTCGCCGGTATCGATCAAGGTCGACGCGATGATCAGCCGGCCGAGAGTTATTTATGTGATCTTTTTATATGCATAAAGGTGGAGCCAGGCCAATGAGTTAAAGTCACTAGATTTATAAGGTATCGCAATGATATATCCATTTTTTTCAACATTTGATGGAAAAAACTGACAGATTGTGCCCTTCCAAATAGCACAGAAAGTTAAACAAGAATTTAATTGTGTCATCAATTCATTTTCAGATGCAAAAAGAATTCTTTTAAAAAATTCTGAAAAGAATTTTTTTGCATCTAAGGAGGAACTCAGAATATACAATTGAATTATTTTTTAATTCTTTCTGAACTCTCTCGGTTATCCATACAACATGAAATGTTGCAAAAATATATTTCCAAAATATTTCATCGCAAGATTTGAAATATTTCAGAAATTTTTCATAAAATTTTTCTAAAATATATAAATATATCTAGAAAATTAGAATTTTTTAAATTCCTTTTCTTATAATATTCTCCTATATATATATATATATCCTTTTCTTACAATTATATTTGTATCATATTTCTAAAATATTTTTGTGAAATATTTTAAGGTAAATTTTAAAACGTTTTACAAACATTTACACAATACTTCTAAAATATTTTATTGAAATACATATTTCAAAAAATGATTTACATAAATATTACACGCTATATGGCTATTTCATCTAAACATTAAATGTAGCTATTTTAACCTGTGCAAAATTTCCTATGCATTTTTTGTCAAAATTAGATATTTACCTCTTGTAAAATTTATTTTCTCTTTCTTGGTCATATATTGAAGTGCATTTTTATTTTTTGAATTTTTTACTTACATATACTTTTATGCGTTGAAAACGCATAAATAGATTCTTCAAATAAATTCATATTAGAAAGAATACATAAATTAAGTATTCGTATATATTTCATTGTTTATAAATAAACTGATTATACATTAAAAAATTGATATTTTCCCTCACAAAATACATTTATATAATTACGTGAGTTTGGAACGAACGTCACGTCTTGAGATGTCTGTTTTCTGTAGCTGAACTAATGTACATTTTTGAAACTTAAAGTGAAATAGGTATTTGATATTTGGATTTTGATAAAAGGGAGAAAGAGAATTCTAATGCAAAAGTAAAAAATTTACGGTACTTCATAAATTTAGTGACTTTTGCGAACGAATGCGAATGAACAAGTTACTTCGGTGAGAACAGTGCCAAATTGTCCTGCGATATCTTTCGCACCGAAACATCTCACTGAAGCAAGTTGTTCGTTCATGTTTGTTCGCGCTTGTTTGTCTGATCTGTGAATTGATTAGAAAAAAAAATTCCCTCTATTCATCACTGTCATCATTCATATAAATATTTATAATCGTTTGTCCTTCACAACTTGATCTAAATTCATTTTAAAGGTCATCGTCCACGCTAATGGAAGAAAATTCATATGTTAGTTTGTTCATTCGCTTTATCTGGATCCGGTTGTAAATGGCGTACGTGCGAATTTGCACGTTGCCTCTGCGATCCACTGCTATTTATGGCTGGGAATAATTTTTTCGATAGTACCAGTTGATTGTATCCTTGTTTTGTCGTAAAAAATACCCCCACATGAATTTACAATGATACCGGTTGTCCTCTCAGTTAGACGAAGATAACATTAATTCTTAAAATTTGAGAATTTCACAATAAAAACTTCTTTACTTGTATAAACAATACAAAAAGATAAATAGTAGGCAAATCAGCAACATAATAAAACTTAAAAAGTAGAAATGTTAAACTCAAATATAAAGATCACACATTTGTAGAACACACGTCCGTGTACAACGACGTGTCACTCAGTTGTCACTTAATTTGTTCAACAAAGTTACACTGAGAGAAAAGATTTTGTTATTTTAACAAAAAATGATTTGTTATGTGATGATTTGGTAGAAAAACTGATCGATCAGTTATCGCTATTGCGAATCATTTCTTATTCGTCAATGTAACAAACAATATTCTGTGTATGATACAAATTAATTTGTTCTAATACATACGTTGTAACATTCGTTGTAAATATGAAATATATTGCTGGTACAACTTATAAATAATCAATAATAACGAATGAAGTGTTCTAAATACGAAAGCAGTATGTTTAGTTAATAAATGACCCCATTGGTCGCGTTCCGTAAGCGCTCGCTGTTATTGGATAATCTAGAAGAATACACCAATGGCAGAGAGCGCTCATGGATTCGCTCCGCGAACAGTTGAGTCTGCCGAACACATTTGCCATTGCCGCGACGAACATGTATGTGCGCGCGCTTGAAGCACGTATTCCAAATGAAAAATTGAAGGAACTATGAGTGCTACAGAGACAAATAGTGTATCCGAACATCTGAAACGTTGGGATATAAGCACAGCGGTAATACAAACATTCAAAGGTAAGTAAATAAATAATTTATGTTGAACGAGATTAGATATTCTTTTGATCGCGATCTATATCTTTTGTTCTTCGGTTCTCGAGTATTAGTAGAATTATGTTGTATGAAGAAATCATAAATCATTATTATAGAATCAATATCCACGAAAAGATGACTACGAACATAGGCTTTCCAAAAGACACAGTGTAAGACAGTGATCATTTCATTTTTGTTTAACAGCGGCAAACAACAAGGACCCAATGAGAAATGATAATGGATTCGATCTCGATTTCATTTTCATTTCTTACTGGGGATGATGCAATGATTCGCTGTGTTGTCATTTGTGTCTCTTGCTGGAAAGCACCACGAATTGGTTACATACAAACAAGTTGGGTTTGGTTGCTGTTTCGTATTTTAACGCAACTTTTTCAAGAAAATTATATGTATTTATTGTACATTATGCATGTATACGTTGTACATCGCGACATCGTATAATTTGTTGTCGCACAATTTCTTGTGCTAATATAGTAACATTACTTAATGCGGCGTATATTCGTTTAATACATTCCTTCATATTTTATCGTTGTACATATTGCATAGTTATATTATGGTCTCTGCCAAGATGATTTTTCTTTATATTTTCGAATAAATAAATCGAGATGAATGTGCAGGTGCGAAAATCACATCGTTACTTATTCAAGCTTTTTTATTTTGAACGCTTCGCGAATCATTAGCAATCATGAACAATGAGGCGTCTGGAATAAATAAAGCGAACTCGAACGAGTGATGATGTGATCTTCACATCCGCATATTCATTTCGATTTATTTGAAAATGTAAAGAAAAGATTATTTTGTTAAAAATTGTTTTGGCAGAGATCACAATTGCAATACAAAGAGTTTATATATTATAATATAATGTATATGAATCTGGTAAGTTTTATGCTCTTCATTGAGTCATTAATATATATTTTTTTTGTTACAAATCAGAAAATAACAGAAGAAAAATTTCCGTATTTAGATAGTGATACTATACAATTATTGATTCCTCTTATTGAAGAAAGACTATTTTTCAATGTAAAATTTAACGCAGAGGTGCAGAAAAAAAGATATAAATATTTACATATTAAAAAAAAAATTTTTAATTAATGTTTGTTCGTGCAAAATCAAATAAAGTTATATGTGCCAAATGCGACAGAGAAAATATTTTAAATTATATTTGAATATAATTATATTTAAAATATTTAATATGATTTTGTAAGTTAATGTTAATATTGCAACTGAGAAGCTCAGTGACAAAATCTATGAAATCGCTGGTAATTTTTTAGTATTTTTAGTGTGTATTAAATAAAAATTCATATTTTTAAGTACATTCTCACATCAGTAATAAAAATAAATTTTCCTAAACTTTTCATTTAATTATTAGTTCATTTTTTTTACAGACACGAT
>NW_017259404.1:838643-842131 GCF_001594045.1 Atta colombica
ATATATATATATATATATATATTAGGTGTAGTAAAAAAAATCCATTATTTTTGCATGAAATTGATTGGAAAAATAATGGATTTCTTTTTACTACGCTTAATATATAACTTAAATTATTATGAGCTTCTTTTTTTAAATTATTATGAAATTCTTTTTTAATTAAATATTTGGAGTGTGTAAGACATAATTTCTTTCTATATTAAAATGGAACTTTGTATTTTATCATTGTAGGATTTGAAAGAAATTTTTAAGAAATATGACAAGGGATTAATTGTACTCCAGAAATACAAAAATAACAAAAAGCTTAATTTTATAACCAGAAATTATCTTGCGGAAGTCATCATAGACATGAATTAAAAGATGATTTAGACAAGCGGTACATTGTAGTGTAAATTTTTGAAATGTGCACAAATGTTTGTAATTTTAAAATGGGACTTATTCTAATTTATAATACGTTCATTGGAGTTTCTTTCAGTTCTAGTCTTCCTTATTTTTCACACAATTCTGTTTCTTTTTTTATTTAGAAGGCTTTTTTATATGCATATGCATGCTACTGTTTAAATAATTCTTTTCAGTGTAATAATTCTAAATTTTATTGTTTTGTAGCCTGTCATCTGAAAGATTTAATTTCATTTCCAGTAAAATAATTGAACTTTTTCCTACGGAAATGAAGATGCGTTGGCTCTGCATTGTAAACCATTTATTTCTTATTTAAATCATTCAACAGAAAAGCTTGTTCATTTTCCTAAACTTTTCATTTAATTATTAGTTCATTTTTTTCTTTAGGAAACATACATTGACATTGATCCCAATAATGGAAATTGCAACTTAGGAAAAGGTAAATTATACAACAAATGGTACAACACAAAAGAAGATAGCTTGCTAAATTAAATCTTAACCCTACTGGAAGAAAGGGACGACAGAGAGAAAGAAAAGATTGAGAGAGGATGAAGGAATATATTATGTACAGGATGTCCTACAATACACTATCAAAATTTGTGAAAGCGTAAAACTGATTGAGATTAATAAAAAAAGTCGTTTACCATTTTGCAATCACGCAAAATTTCGGGTTATTAGTGATGAAAATGCCATGTATAAGACTCCTTTAATTAATAACTAATTAATTAATAAACAATTTGCATAATATTGTGAAATGATATAAAATATTTTTATTAAGAATGTCTTAATCTACAAATATAAGCTAATTGTACTTAATAGTGATAAATTCAATTTTTTTTTTTCAGTGACAGTTAAATTTTCAAATATATTCTATATTGACTCTTGTATAGACTTACATTTTTCTTTTTCAGCAACAATACGAGATAATCCTGATGAAATTCCCGATACTCTCCTTTGGTTAAAAAAGTTCACAACCGTTCAAAAGTTTTAGATTATTGGCAGCGAACTTCTGATTTGCGGTGGTCAGAACTATTGACAAATAATTTTTCTATAGGGTAGTACATAGCACAATATTATCCACAATATTATCCAGGATAATGAAAAAGGTTATATTTTGGTAAACAGCACTGAAGTTACAAAGCAGTACAATATGTTGTTTATAAAACGAATACTTAACATTATGATGAAATTATATTATTTTCTAGCTGGAGCTTGATTTTGAAAAAAGAAATCCGAAAAAAGCACTGAAATTATTTTGTAATTGGTCTAAACTTTCAGAATTTCTCTTTAACAAATTGAAAGCTAAAATAAAAGATTTCGGCACTGATACAATATCTCAAGGTACGAGTGAAAAATGCTTTACATTTAATACGATAATACTTTATTGTAATAGTGAGAGTATATTTATTTTTTTTTTCTCATAGATCTAAAAACTTTAAAAGTTTTGACATCTATTTCACTTGTTTGCTTCAGTAAATGCAGGAAGGTTTTCTCCTCCATGTTAAGGTAATATTTTTGTAAATAATTTTATAATTTTATTACGTAATATTAATTTTTATTTTTATTTATTACTATTAATTGTCAGCATCATTTTCTTTTATTTTCAGATAATAGGAGATTTACAAGTTCAACTCGATCTTCGAGAAGAAAAACTTGCTCAGTACAGTTGTTCATTTCAACTCTTAGTAGCTATTGTTGGCCCTAAATTAGAGGAAATTAATCAAAATTTTGTGGTGTTAGAAACAAGAAAATACTTTGAAGTGAATACTCTATTGAAAGCCATTGATATATGTTTTAAAATATTCCATGCCCTTCATATTCAATATCCGCTAGAATGTGCTCAGATTTGACAATTTATTCAGTGTGCTGCATATGAAATGCCACGAAATCATCAATATACTTCATTATAGTAGTGTGGAGTCTCTGTTAAATGAATTTATTACATCGTAATGCTACTAGGTCTGAGTAGTAAGTAACAGACGCATTGTTGCTGTGCATATTTCATTATGACTTATTTTGATACATATATATTCTGATACATATACATTTACGCTTGTAATCTTATTTGTAAAATTAGAAAATAATTTTTTTATGTTGTTTAGCTTTATAAAGTATAATATACGTTTAGTTATTATTAGTTACATATAAATATTATTAGCATATACAAAAATGTCTACATGCAGTTTGTGCATAGAACTTACACATCCATCCTTATTTATTCATTTAACTATTGTATACTTTGATTTATCATTTTATGCATGTGGAGAAAATAATTGTTTCAAAAATTTTGGAACAAAAAATTCTTTTCGGAAACATCTTCAGAAATTTCATAATTTTCCTGTAGAATATAGAGACTGTAATGAAATATGTTTCTTCAAAATATTTCTTCTTGAAACGATGAAAATATTGATTTTAATTTACTATTATCCCATGCGGACGTACAAATTGATGTATAGATTGATAGAGATGTTGTTTTCATAATTTTAATCAATTTGCATCATCACTTCAAAAATCAGTTGAAGTGTTTGTGTCAAAACTTTACTTTAACTCTCATTTTCCAAGAAATTGAATTGAAAAAAATAATAAGTGATGTAAGTTCTATGATGGGTAGTGAGTATTGTCAATATTAAAACAAAATGTAAATATTATCAGAGCTTCAGAATGAAATTGAAAGATTAGAAATAATGTTCAAAGCTTTAGAAAATCCTTTCAAAAAACGTCAGAGTATTTAAACATTTTTTTAATTCCGGTGAGTATATTACTCCTATATCTTATGAAATTGGCAGACAATTTTGTGTTACAAAAGAAAATAATATTGTAAAAGGAAAATATATCCCTATATGTGATCAGTATATTCCCTTAAATTTGATACTGAAGAAATTTTTTGAGCTACCTAATGCGTTAACAAATACTTTGGGTTATATGGAATCTTTGAATAAACAAAATTCAGAATTATATAATTTCATTCAGGATCATTTATGGACTAAAAAAAGAAAAAAATATTCAACCCTCTTTTTGTTTATTTCGATAACGTAGAAGTAAATAATCCACTTGGATCTCATGTGGAAAAACTTGGAACCATATATATA
>NW_017259404.1:842231-865945 GCF_001594045.1 Atta colombica
AGAACTGAGCAAGATTTTACAAATAAAGAAACGTTTTTGCCTCAAAGTTTTAAAATTACTTGAGAGTGAAGACCTTTTGATTCAAAGCAGCCAAGGATATTTGAAACAAATATCTTTTGTTCTTGGATTAGTAATAGGAGATAATTTAGAATTAAATAGATTACTTGGTTTGCTAGAGTCCTTTTCTATTTGCTTTTTCTGTAGGTTTTATAAAATGCATAAAAATAACACATACCAAGCAGAGAAAGAAACAACAGAGGATCCTGTCCTTTTGAGAAATATTTTTAATTATAATGATGATATTCAATATGATTGTGCAATGTTTCTGAAACAGATTTAAAAGAAAAATGTGTATTTCATGATCCTTTCATATGATTGATAATTACAGCGCTGATGAATTTTATGATGTTCGAGAAAGTTTTCATAATATTGATATGATTCACATTTTAAACAACCTTACTAATGGCAAGAACAAATGCTTTGATCTAATTTCTTTAAATAATAGAATACTTATGTTTGATTATGTACCTAAACATTCTATAAATAAACCACCATGCAGCATCTCCATCGACAGCCTAAAAAGAAAAAAGTTGAAAATGACTGATTCAGAAATGTTATGTTTCGTTAGATATTTTGGAGTCATTATTGGCGATTTGGTCAACGAAGATAATCCATATTGACAACTTTATTTATTTATGCGTCAAATACTTGACTAATGTACTCACAAAAAGATTATCAAGAAGTTCTAGCACTCGTTTAAAAGTTTTAATGCAAGAACACCATGAATTGTTCATTTCTTTAACGGGAGAAATCTCTCTTTCCAAAAATGCACCCAACAATTTCTAACTCATTATCCGAGAATTATTGAGCAAAGTGATCCAATTTCTCATTTATCAATCATTCATTATGAAACTAAACATAGAGATCTTACTCAAACTGCTACAGCTAATATGTCTCGTTTGAATATAGCCCATTCCCTTGCTGTAAATTACCAGATAGGTTTGTATCATCGATTCCTGTCAAAAGAAAATTTAATACCTGATATGCTGAATCTAGTAACACTACGTGTATTGTCGTAGTGTGGTTACATAACATGTTACCATTTACATTCTTTCTGTTGAACTTAAGACATATCGGTTGCATAAATTTCAACTAGGTTGATTATAAAGAAATTACTTGTAAATTAAGGATGATTGTAATAACAGGCGCTGAAGATTTATATCTATTATTTGGGAAAATGGTCGTTTGCAAATCGTAACGTTTGTCCATTTCTTGTTTGTTTTTAAATACTAGATTATCTGAATATGTATTAGATTACAAAGTAGAATCTACAGAAGATTATATATGTATCAGAATAAATAATTTGCTTGATCCAAATACTCTTTATATTCATATTATGGCTAATGACGAAATATATGTTGTGCTTAATTACAATATTTAGAAAAAATTCTATCATACAAAATTAGATTCATACAAATTTAGATTATTAATTTTATTATATAAAACTTCTGTTGCCAATCTAAAATAAATTTTATTTGGATGTAATGCGTAATCAATTCTTTTCCTATACAATGTGATGTAATTAAATATATATTCCTTTCTGCAATAATATAGGCTATGTAGAGCCGACATATTGCGGAAATGAATGTACAATTGTTAATAGAACAATCGATTTGCTAAATTGTTGTTTGTACCTTTTGCTAATAATTAATATTGCTAGCAAACAAAAATCTATCCAAATCTCTTAACAAAAATCTAGCAAATACGTGATTGTTTTATTATTAATAGTTGATTGGAGCAGATTAGTATCAGTCCCCATGACGGAAAAATTAGCTTGGACAACCAATTAAAAATAACAATCATATTCATTTTCAATATTAATACATTTGTTGTCATTATATTTACAAATCAAATTTGTTACAGGTACCGGTGGCTTGTTAAATTAACAAAATCTTTCCTCTCAGTGCTTCAGTGCAATGCTTCATGTTCCGTGATGGTAAGTCATTTAAATTGTTTACGCCTATATCACTCTAATAAGATTTGTTTTTTAAAAAAATGTCGGATTAACAACGCTGCATCTTTGTCAATTTGCGAGTGACTTAAACATTATGAACATATGAGCTAATTATACTTCATTGCTGGGGAGGACTCCAAAGAGAGTCGAAACGTTCAAAATAAAGAAGACATCAATTCAATATCTGATTATTGATTATTCATTAAATAATTGCGCCGTTTATCATTGCTGACTCTCATTAGCCTACTGTATTTATTTTTGTATCGTTAAAACTTACGAATAAAAATTGAGATAAGGTTAAAAGAAGTATCAAAGTCTGAATAAAGAATAGAGACAGACTAGAAGTTCATGAGAATTCAGAATAATATATACAGGATGGATACTAACAATAAATATTCTAAAAGATATTCTTTAAGAGATGATTTATCATACAAATTCAAAACGAAAATTCCACATGTCTGTAACGGTTTAATTTCAAAGAATACAGGATATCAAAGTTGAAGAAAAAATTTCATTTTTTCCAAAAATATCAGAAATCACTCAAGTCATTTTGATGAAATTGATTTTCAAAATTTTTGGGAAAAACCAAAATTTTTCCTTCAAAATTTTTCCTTTGACTCCCTGTATCTCTGAAACTAAGCTTTCATTTTGAATTTGTGTAAGAAATCACCCTTTAAAATCTTTTAGAGTGCTTGCAATTAGTATCTATCCTGTATGTAGAAGCCGATTATTCATCGAGAATTCATCTTAATTAATCAACTAATTAAATTGATTGAAACTCAACTTGACAGTTACCTAATATTCCTTGACGCTTCAATGTTCTTGTAAGAAAATTATCGAAGAAATAAGTACGAAGAAACATATTCAGAAAAAAGGCTGTATTAATAGCATTAATCCGACAGTCTATTAACAAATACGTCATGCTTTAATACATGTTATTTGTTTAATTAAAAAAACTGTGGCACACAAGAAACATAAAACAATAAGACGTAAACAGTAACAAACAACATGCTGATCTGCTTACTGCTTAAGTTTTTATATGCTGTAACCTTTATACTGTCATTGAATTAACAAGATTGTTTTCAATTGACTGTTATTGGCTAATGTTCTTAATGAAACATTAATTTTTCCGATTTTATTCAAGTAAACATTTAGGTAAACACAGATCTGAAAATAATTTTGTTTGGAACATCAAAATATTGATGTAAGATGCTCAAACTGATTACTGCATTGAAAAAATACTAAATTTTAATAAATATTTGTTCCAATAGTTAATAACTAAATAAATATTTACTAAATATAAACATATATTTATTTCATACAAAAATTATTAATTTAATTCAACTATTATTTTTTTATTAAGTTGATATTTATTTACTGTAAGTAAATGTTTGTTTAATACTATCTAAAGAAATATGTATTAAAATTCAGTAAATTTTTCTATATAGAATGTTAAAACTTTTTACAGCATGTTGTCAATAGCATTCTAATTATTTCGGTGCATGAAAAATATTTTCAGATCTTTATCTAGCTAAATAATATTTAATTAAATAGTAAAACCGTTTTTTCCTTTATACACAAATTCCATCCTTTATACACGATTTCGTGAGCTGAGAATCGAGGTAGACTGGTTCGCGATTCTAACAACCGGCAACACGCCGGCACTCGGGCAGGCCGGCCGCTACCTGGCGCAATCGTCTGCGATTACGTAATGGAATTCGATAATCAAGCGAGCTGACCTACCCGCGTCTACATGAATGTCTATCCGCTATACGAAACTCGGGTCTCCCGAACTGCGACTGCAACCGTCAGGTTTCTCGAGGACACTCCCGAAGAGACACGCTTCGCTCGAAATTGCAAAATTGCCGAATTCATTCGACGAAAGGGCCACATTTCTTCCGATCCTTCGTCAATCCACACCTTCGGAACCATGGCTGACTGGTGAATTTATCTAGATAGCATAGAATCGTGCACGAATGTGCGCAAATTACACGAACTGGCCTTTCACCGACAGTCAGGCGGCAAACACAGTAATAACGCATCGAAATTTCCATACTTTTGCGAACTAGGTTAGATGTTTATCGTGCGATTTCATAACTTACCTCCAAGACCTTATTAAGTCGGACTCCATTTGAAACTCATCGAAAAACGCGGTTTGAGCCACATTTCGATTCGTTGAAAGGAGGATGTTTAAAAAAGGGGTCAATTTCTCTACGAACAGGTGTAAATAAAAGGAATAAGTATAGTGTTCTTTATGGATGATTTGATCTCCTAGATATGATAAAGTTATATAAAATTTTTATCGTATCCAAAATCTATAAACACTTCCTTTTATTCACACTCTTTTTTTGATTGAACCGACTCCTTTTTATATCCTCCTTTAGTCCTTGAAAAATCTTTTTTTTCTCAACTAAAAAGAAATTGACAAGAGATTGTCAGTTGTTAAAAGACGTTATAATGCATGAGAGACACGCACTTTGCGCATAATAATTATCTAATTAATGACCAAGCAAGAAGCGGCTGAGAAGTCAGAAAAGAATGCATTGAACAATTTTGCAGCCGGCTGTAGAAGTGACTGAAAAGTGACGTTCCCTCATTTATCGCGTCACCTCGGTTTTCTTACGAGCTCAGCTTACAGATTATACGTGCGCTCGCTCCCGAAGACGTGTGCCTGTATCATCGCATATACCGGTGGTAGGAATGTGCAATATGGTAAAAGTACATGTATCGTTACGGAGAAAAAAAATGATTTTTTATTCTCTAAATTTCTTGGAAGAATAAAAATATTTGCACTCTTGAAGAACAAGAGTGGCAGATTTTCACTCTTTTAGAGTGAAACTTTTAGAGAACCACTCCAAAGGAAAGAAACCTCACTCCTTTTTTGGAGTGAATCTTAAAAAGAATGATCTCACTTGAAAAGAGTACCCCCATTATTAAAAAATAGTGAAAATATTTGCATTTTTGTACCAGAGTGGCAGATTTTCACTTCTTTGAGATTTCACTTTTTTTTTAGTAAGATTCATTTCAAAAAGGAGTGAAAGTTCTTTCTTTGGAGTGAATCTCATTTCAAAAAAGTGAAAATCTGCCAATCTTAGAGTGCAAATAAATTGTCAATCTTTTTCAAATTAGTGGCAGTAATTTTACTTTTTTGGAGTGAGATTTCATCTCAAGAAATTTAGAGAGCGCCTTTGAACTTCGAAGGCGATTTGTAACCGACATTTTTGCAAAAAATCGATTTTTTTCGCATAATGATATGTATATCGATACGCTTATCGCACATCCCTATCGAGATGGGCGGCCGGCGCCGCAATTAAACGAAAGAGAGAACAGGGAGAAGCAAATCAGGCCCGATTCGGCCGACTGGATGACCATGGAACATGAAAGTGCGTCCCACATTCATAATCCGCGATCTGATCTGTCGGGTATGGGACATTTTCGAGCTTCTTTTTACGACTGTTGCTGCAACTCGCCTCCACCCTCCCACCCTTTTTATCTTTCCTCTTCGAGATAGAAGAGTCAAGTGAGTTCCAGACTCGATATGAATCCTCTCGCCTTAAGATTTAAACGGAAACTTAGAATCCTCGGAAGAAAACACGTATCTATACGTATAAATTAACACGTACTCAGTAAAGTGGTAATGTAGACCCTACTTAAAATTCTATTGTAATTAACATCTCTTGTAAAATGTTTTTAATTTGTTTTTAGATAGATATCGAAGTTGTGAAATAATTGTCGCCACGACTGCAATCTTGTTAACAATTAATGTTTAATTATTACAGTTTAATTATATCAAAGTTTTTTCGTATGATTTTTAATGTCAACGTGGTTTAACGTTAGTTTAAATTTCGTAAATAACGAGATAATATCCTAAATTAATTCTTAAAGTATTGTTCTTTTATTTTGAAAAAGTAAGTGAACTTGAATAACTACAGCCTTGGCCAAAAATATTAGGCACCTTATTAATCATTATTTAAAATTTTATAGTTCAAAAATTGATTTATGACATTTGATGTAAATTATATTTCGCTTCAAGCACTCTTTAAACTTATACTTAATGCCGGTAATTAATAGATAACAATGTAGGTAAAAGAAATTTCAGATAAATGAAGAAAACATAGATGTTTAATATTCTTTTACCAAGATTACATTTTCCAGGATATAATTAAATGTATGTTAATGTTTGGCAAGACACACATTAGAAAGCGTTTTTCAATGTGTTCAAGAATTTTTCTAGTTATTTCAAAATGGTTGAAGTATCCCTAGAGATATCTGCGAATCAAGGAAGAGATGCTCGTAGTAAATCGATAGTAAATATTCACAAGGACAGGATCAACGCAAAAGTATTGCTAGGAGAATATGTATTCATAAATAGAAACTTCTCAATACATTCAGAATTTTCTGCAAAGTCAAACATGAGAAGTCCAAATAGATCTGAAGAATTCAAATTCTGTAAAAGTATAGATAAAGATTCACTTTATCATCACATTCAGATAGTCACATAATGTTTCTTTTAAAGATTTTTCCCATTTTGTAAATTGTCTTCATCATTTCATAAATGTTTTACGTTACTTAACTTACGTAAATTAATATAAATTATCGTTTGTGATATCATTTATTAAATATAATTAAAAAATAAATATTACAAAAAAACAAAATAAGGGAACATTACGTTTTTTCTCTAATATTAACTGCGTATAAATTAAACTTGACAGATAGGATGATATTAAATGCCTCCAAATGTCACGTTCTGCATTTTCTCGTTACTTCTTTTTTCTTTATTATAAACACGGACAAGATATCGTGGTGCTGACGTCATATGTAGATTACTTCGGAATAGAGACAATTTAATAATGTTTCTTGTTCTTCTCGGAACGCGAAGTGTTTAATTTTATTTCAAGGAAGTTTTAAAAACAGAAAAGATTAAGAATCAATCGTATTCACATATTAAGATCTGGTTGCTAACATCCGCATGAGTGTAACATATTTTTCGATAACCATTTAGAGACTCAACGTAGGAGCTAATTAATAATTCTTATTATATAAGAATTCATATTATAATTAAAACCTATTATAAAACTTCTAGAGTCTATACATATGTTCTTAAAACTAAGGTAAGGTTTAAAGTAGGAGCAAAAAAAATGTCGACAGGATGCGTTGATACAATCTTATATGCCACGAACCATTTCTGTGACATTACGCCATGTCCATCTTTAAAATCATGATATCATCAGAACAGGAGATAATTTGATTTGTAGCACCTCTTCATGTTTCCGTAAATTTATTTGAAACTCAAACTGAATTTCCCAATCACTAAAACACATTTCTGTCGAATAATTGTGTAATGTCGCTCAATATTAACGGAAGTCTTTGCTTGGTAAAAGCAAAATATTTCCAAACCCGACAGTTTCATACGCAATCGGGCAGGTAAATACGGAATTGTCAACTTCCGATCTGCCCGGTTCAATTGTGAAACTTCGCGCGAGAGCGCAATTAGGCTAAAATTGCCGAAATCGTTTCACTTTTCACATAAAGATTTATATCTCAGAAATTATGAAGAATATTTTTAAGTTTTTTACAGCATCATAAATTATAATGTTTTCCCTTTCTTACTATTTAAAACTTTTACAGTGAATTGTCACTCTGAAGAGTAAAATTTCACTCTTGAATATTGAAAATTGAGCTACTCTTTTTCAAAACTAGCTCAATTTTGTTCTTTAAAGTAAAATTCCACTCCAAAGAATTTAGAGAATACGTAATTTTTTTCATAACTTTTTTGCATTATTATAATATTTTAAAAATGAGAATTGTTAACAAATGAATTTAGGAAATTCGTGCTAAATCGCACAATCATTAAAATCATTTGCAGGATTATTGACTTCCTTCCTCATTTAAAACATTATAATAATGCAAAAAAAAATTATATAGAGAAGAAAGGGAAAAGATTGTATTTTAGTGCAATTAACTTTAACTTCGATGTACTTACTTTTGATCTAATTCTAAGAACCAGAAAAATATAAAAAATAAAAAATAAGTTAAACCGAAAATAAAGTTAAACAACATTAATACATTAATCGTGTGATCATTCCTGATGCATCAGTCTCGTTTTCTCTCTATTGTTGCGCAACTCTTCTTACACGGAAAGAACGGAATTATTATGTGTCACATGAATTTCAATGTCGCATTCTTTTTGCTTCGCGAATGACTCATTCAATGTCTAAAATCAGCCATCAACCAATTAATTTGAGAGGTATCGAGGTAGCCACTCGCTCGAGCGATTATTCATTCTTTTTTTAAATATCCATTTTCTTCTTATTATCTAGCATCTTTTCTACTGTTGCATCTATCTACTGTTATCTTCCTCGCGCGATAATAAAGTAATATACGCTATCATTATCTAGTCACACTATGTAAGAATATAAAAAAATATAGTAAAATTATTGTACACAAGAGTACGTTATTTGATTGTTTCACAGGAATGGCCACAATAGATTGCAATAGAATTTTATGATCTATCTATTAAGTATATCTCGTTAATCACTCGAAGCCATTTATCATAAATATCATCGATAGTGTTTTTTTTTCCAATTGTGATAATGTTAACATAAAATGACGAAGGAGCTAGAAAGAGAAATACCGTCGAATTAAAGTTCCATTACGATCGCCATTGTGTTTTAAAATATTATATGCTGAGAAAAATGTCTGGTTGGAAATGAATGAATCAATATATACGTAGATTTCGATTATATAAATCAGAATTCCGATCGTAATTGGACATTTGGGTTATCTCTTGACTAGAATTCGGATTTATATGCAATCAGAATCTATATTGATTCATTCATTTTTAATCAGAAATTTGTTCAGTATATACTGAAAGAAAAATATTATACATTTTACTGAGAGAAAAATATTATAAATTTTAATCACTTTGTTTGAATAGCGCCAGTTGAACATTTATTAAATGTAAACATATTTATATTCATGTATCAAATAATAGTTTTTGCAATAAATTCATTTATAAATTTCTAAGATAAATTATTAATATTATTTATAAAATTATATAATATTATTTAATTTATTATAAATTAATTATAAATTAATTTATTATAAGTTTCTAAGATAAATTATTTATCTAAAATGCTTATTAGCATCATTATTAAATGAATGATTAATTTAAGATGTTAATTTAAATTTCAGTTATGATTGCATTTCAAGTTCGATAAATCGTATTTATCAACGCTCAGTTTATAAAACTGAAATAATATATTTGCATTTAGTATTATTAAATACTAAAACTCGAAAAACTTTGATCGAAAAACAGAATTAATTCTATTAATTGATTTCTCATCATTATTCTTATATAATTTCGATTTATAATTGTTCATATATTATTTATTTAGTACAAGAGCCATTAATTTGATTCAACTATTACACTTTTTATTTAGCAAATATTTAAATAAATGTTATATTATTATTTAAACAATTATTTATTAAGCAAAATTTAAAAGGAAAACGGTCAGAAAGGAGCAATATTACAGATGTAATTCCGAAATCAAAATTATTTTATTATATAACAAGTGAAAGGAAAACAATGATTAAACCAATAATTGTAATAAGAGACAATGTCAAACGTTAATAACTTGTAATATACATAAATAAGTAAAAAATTGTATACATTGATTATTAAAATAAAAATAACAAATTATTAAAAAACAATCGGTCAGAGAACCGTGTTAAGTGTCCATAGAAAAAAAAATGTAGAGTCCGTTGAAATCGAATATTAAAAACTTAAGTGTTGAATGAGATGTCTACACAAGAATTCTTTATTAAAATTGAGTACATTTTTCTCTCAGTATAAATGCATTGTAATCCCTTTACTGAAAAAGTAATTTTGCTGAAGAATCTGAAAATTTGGTAGATACAGATCTGAAATAAAATTTTGTGGGACCATCAAAATAATTTTGCAAAAATCTTAAGTATATTGAAAACATTTTGATATTCTAGAAACCAATTTTGTCGTCCTACTTAAATTATTAAAATTATTTTTCAGAGCTGTATTTAGCTAAATTTTTAGATTCTTCAGCAAAATTGTTCTTTCAATGTTTCTTTCCGTTCTTTTTCGTATTAGCGTATGCAAATAGACCGAATTACGCCATAATACGCGTATAATAAATCTAGCTTTCCCGATCAGGCGTCGCGTTAATTAGCGCGTGCAAATATGCAATTCGAATGCGAGGCGCGTGATTTACGTGATCGGCAGGCGAGTCCGTCAATCACGTAAATTCGATCCGCGAGCACCCGCGATTTGTCCCCAATGATTTTGCGCAAGACTGGAAGAGGATGACTTTAATGTCAATGTTAACACCGGCGAACACCGGTTTGTTTCGTAAACAACGGCGGCAATGGACGAAATCGCGAGTGGCCAATCCGTTTCGGATCTCAAGGGGGGATATCGGGAGATATGGCACAAGAAACGTTCGCTCGTTCACTCGCGCGAATTGCGAAAGGCGGCAATGCCGGCAATCGCGATTGGATCATGCGCGCGCGCACACGAGAGAACATCTTGGGAGCTCGCAGTTGCGACACGCGCACGCAATTACGCAACTTGCGTAACATGCGCCACGAGCCAGCGACTCGCTCTCGAGGAACGTACCCGTATATTCGCCATGTCGAGCAGAGATTGACCGGTATACCAATTCATCTGAAAAGATGGATTCATCTGGAATATCTAATACCCGTGTCTGTACCAATAGGATGTACACTGTTAAAATGTCAAAAAAATAAAATAAAATTCAATATATACTTTTAAGTTACACAAATTAAATTTAATCACTAAGAAAAATTATGAATTATGAATAATTATGGGTTGAATTAAGTAGTAATTCTAAGACACTAGATATGTAGGTATTCCCATTCATCATTTTGGTTCTACTTGATTGATTATAGTAAAATTAGTGACAAAAGTTAATTAAGAAAAGCCCGCTCACCTCAAATTTTAATAAAAATACACTGAAGCGATTTAATATTTCGGTTCGCGGAGCAGAGCGATACTTTTTTTCTTGTCGAATCTTTATTTTTACGCAAAAACGTCGATCCAATCGATTCAATATTTTTATCCAAATTTGGACTTCTTAACATTTACCTTTGTCACTAACCTATTAATCAAGAGGAACCAAGATGGCGGATAAAAATACATACATATCCAGTGTCTTAGTAATTCTGGTGGAAAATAGATGAATCCAAATTTTTTGGTTAAATCTACTAGAATTCTAATTGAATAGAATTCTGATTGATATAATTATTCTGGTACAAGAAGAATTCTAATAGATTTTATCACAAATATTATATCAATTCCAGAATTCCGGTCTCAATTAGAATTCTAATAAATTTTTAAAAACCAAAAAATTCGTCCATTTTTTACCAGAAATTCTAATAAATTTTTAAAAACCAAAAAATTTGTCCATTTTTTACCAGAAATTTCAATGATTTAATGATACTATATATGTATGATATTATATGTAAGTATATATATATATGTATGAAATTTAGTGTACTTTTCATAAAATTTTGTGAAAGTTAGTACATTTTCCATTAAATTCTGTATAGATTTGTTTGAAACTTCATGCATGTGAACATTAAATTTAAGTTACCTGACTTCATTTTCATTTCACTATATTAAATGTTTCTGCTTGAAAGTTTTCGTTACGTTAAATTGAAATTTGCTATCTTGATATCTTTATCTTTTTCTAGTTTTAAGAATTAAAAAAGAATGAAGAGTAAATTGAATTGCGATTAAAGTCAATCTACATTGATAGAACGGCTATAAGTATGATTTGAAAGCAGCTTAGCAGAATATTAATTCAGAAGATTTCATTAAAATGAAGAAAATTTCTCATCGATTAAATATTCCTTTAAATAAAATTAAATATTTAATTATTTAGAATAAATATAGAGAGGAAGAGAAGAAGAGTGATTCTTTTTAAAAAAGATAATAGTAACTTGGAAAGCAAGTATTGTATTAATAATAAGTATATTGTATGTAGATAAGTTTGACTTGCATCTTGAAAATTGCATTAGACGAGAAGTAAATATATTACCGGTTTTTTAAATGTGTGTGTGTGTGTGTGTGTGTGTGTGTGTGTGTGTGTGTGTGTTTAAAACGATTTAATAATTTAAATAAAATTGATAAGAGTATATATATAGATAATAATAATAATAATAATAACTTTAATGGAGTGCAAATAATAAGAAATGAACATTATGTATATATGTATATGTTACGTTTTTCATAGAATATGGAAATTTTGAAACATTTGAAAGTTCAAAGCCCTTCCCCTGTCGCCCCTATTTGAAAGAATTCCAAAAATTAAATTGTGATTCCTCAGATATATTAGTATGACATATATTAGTTTGTAACTTTATTTGTGTGTACACTCTCTATATGCGTATTCTTTAATTTAATATAATTTAATTCTTTAATATAAAAATCGATTAGTGCAAAATGGTAATGGAAATACCGATAATTTTTTTGGAATTATGATTTTGTAATATTTTTTCTTTTCTTTCTTCTTCTTCTTTTGTAACTTTAGACGTTGCTCAATTTCTAAGTGCATGCAATAAAATCATTATTATGATTCTGATTATCATTATTATTACTATTATTAAATACTAATAATATTATTTCTCCTCTCGAGAGAATATATGATGTTGCTAAATCAATCGGATTTGCAGCATATTTCTGCAGCACCTCTAACAGAAGAAATCACACGAAAAAAAATTATTTCTCGTAATTCCTTTCAGTGAGAAACACACACTGAAAATACACTTCGAATCTGTCTTATTTTGTAATCGTGTTCAATGACATAATAACAGTAATATCAAGATAAGTTTTAGTATTTCATAATCAAAGATTTTGTATTACGATTTATAAAAAACAAGAACACACATTACGTACAATTGCGGCTGAAATTACTTCGGTATTCGTATCTCAGATACCGGTTTTCGTTCATACTTCACTCTTATCGATAATGCGCGACATATGTAGCACCATTACCTTACATATACCATAAAAAGTCTCAAAAATAAATGCATGCGTTTATTGATAAAAGTACATATGGATCACTCACTCGAAACGGAATCGATAACTTTGTTTATTTATATGTATATACATTTGTGTACTTTAAATATAAATACTGAATGTCGGTGCTTCCACAGAATATATCGAGCTTCGTGTTATACGAATCAAGGGCGATCGACGTTTTCGTATTCTGCTCTCGTAAGTGACCGTGAGGATTACACGAAGTTCTTTCCTCGACAAAGTTTCAGGTTTTCCTTTTCTTTTTTTTTTTTAACGACTCCACGTAATTCCAGTAAATTTCACTAGTATTAATCCCAAATTAATACTGTCAATGCAATTTGACCTAAATTGTTATTTCTTTCATTTTTCAATAAAAAGAAGGACGAAAGAGAAAGGGCTAAAATTAAGATCATGCAACTCGAGCGAAGGAAAGGATGCATTAATGACGGAAAGCTGTGTTTCGAAATGCATGCATATTTTATATACAAGAAAAAAAAACGATTTTACTGTATTTCATTTGAAGTATTTCAAAATTTGATGAAGTATTTCGAAAGGTAGATACAGATCTAAAAATAATTTCGTTCGACTATCAAAATAATTATGTAGGAAATTCAAGCGTAATGAGCAGTGCTGCAAAAAGTTCTGATGTTCTAGCAATCAGTTTCATCTTACATAATTATCTTCATAGACCAATTAAATTATTTTTAGATCTGTATCTAGTTAAATGCTTCAGCGAAACCGTTCTTTTCATATACACTCAGAACAATATTTTAAAATATACTTATTAGAAATTTTAGAAAAACTTTATTTTGTACTCAAAATAAGAATTTATTTTCTTTTTGAAAAATGTTATAAAATTGATCAGAGAAGCAATTTTATATATATAATAAGCAAATCGAATTTGTTTTAATTTAATAATTTTGATTAAGTATTAAACTTGCTAGGATTATATTTTGAATACTTTTAATAAATTTATAATAGATTTTTTACATGCATATACTGATAAAAAAAATAATACTACAACAGCATTAAAATAATTTGAAAATAATATTGTAATGCAATAACATTATTAATAATGAAACCAACACACCATATCTTTGATTTATAATTAATTAAATTTAATAAAATTATAATTTGTTTCATTAATACTCCTTAGAATATTTTCAATTAAAATAACGCTGCTGATATAACATAATTTTTTTCAGTGTACGGCATATATTTTTCTGTGTATAGAAATGATTAAAAATAATTCAAATTAGGTATAACCTGACACTACAACTTAACAGTATTATATATCTCAGGTATAATTCTATAAATAATTCAATTGAATTAAATATCTCTGCCAGACTTTTCATCGAGCAGAAAGTGACTAAATTGCACGTGCCAAGGTATTTCTGACGTCAATTACGCAACAGTATTTAGTTCTCTGATCAGACGAAGAAGAAGAAGAAGAAGAAGAAGAAAAAGAAGGAGAAAGATAATTCGAAGGAACAACGAGAGAGAACGGCAATCGAGAACGGGGCGGGCTCTCCTCGGGAAAGGACACGATTAATAACAGCCGATAAAAGTCAAGTGACTCGCAGTGACCCGACAACGGTGCGGTCAAGGTGGCGCGTTTCGTAATTCAACCGGTGCGCCTTCGCCGTCGCTGTCACCTGGCATGCCAATTACACCCAACGCTCTCGTCTTTTTCTCGCGCGCTATCGAGATAACCCACTTTCCGACCGGGCCGAAGAACTGGCTATTCCGTCGTGCTAGTCTCTTTCCTTTACGGCCGATTATTTCAATTCGCGATCTAGACAGCCGGATTTGCCGCGGTCGCCCGTATCCACCAACCTTCACCTATGCCGAAAGAATTTGCTCTTTTGCTAAAAATTTTCTATCTTCTCATTGCCCAATTATAGAGAGTTACGATTTTTTTTATTTATTTTCGGCATCACCTCACGATTGCACAACGTGACGAAATATCGTATATATGAAGTATCGTAGCGAATAAGATTTGGAAATACGAGTGTTAAGATAGCAGAACGGTTTCCCTTTTTAATGCAGAATGCGGAAACTTTTTCGGAGTTTATTATCCGACGCTTTGTAATTTTTACTGTTGTACTTATAGAGTTGTCATAAATTCCTTATCCTGAAGTTCCAAATAACTTTCTCTGATTTTCAATACAATTTCACGATTTTCCCTGATGCTTTTAAGAAGATTTTGAAATTTTTTTGAAATTTTGAAACTTTCATCTTGATTTGGAAATATATTTTGTTGAGGGAGCAATTAAATATGGCAATGTAAATTATTAACGTTGCTGACACTATTCTGTTAAGCATCGAAATGTAAATTCATTTCAGTGGTCAGTTTCAAAATAAATAATATCCATATCTCTCAAATTTAATACATTTTCTTGAATTGAATTGAATATATAGAAATAATTAAAAATAACTTAACTTGAATGTAATTTGACATTATGAATCTAACAATATAGACAGTATATGCATATTAAACTTCTTTGAAGCTAAAAATGAAAATGTTGCAGTTCCCTCATTTCCAAGCTTGTATTAAATTTTCTATTAATGCTTTCTAGAAAGAGAAATATGAGCAAAAATATGGAAGAGAGCAAAGTGGAAATCGAGTTTCTTATTTCCTTGTCACATATATTTTTTCACTTATAACGTCACTCTTCTTACATGTCTCCAGGTTTTCACGAAACGTGAGTCGCCGTAACATTAAGAAAACAGCCTAAGAAATCTGTTACAAGAGGCGCGGAGTCTTGCGACACGCCGCGCTAAGCAAACAGTTATAAATCACGAGTCTTGCTGCGGTTGACCCAGTCGAGGCTCACAACGCGCGAGGACATGGAGAATCAGACTCCGAATGACGTGTAAAGAGGCATAAAAGGCAGAGGACTTACCGGCGTACGTGCTCTTGAAGCTCTCATGAAGCTTGAAGGTGAAGGGAATGTGGACCTTCATCATCTCCATTTGCGGTATGCGTGGCGAATGCGTTATCACGCCGCCGCCGCCGCCGAACATCAAGTCGTCGCCGTGGACGCGTAGTACCATCATGTTCCTGCGATCAGACAGAATATACGCCTTTCAGATAGCTTGAGCAATTCATCGATGACCGGCGAGCCGGTTATCAATGATGTGTATTATCAAATCTTTGTATAATTACGCTAGGATAATTGTGGGCAATTTTACGATCAATTTAAGCTATTTATTGTTTCAATCCAAGAAATTTATTGTTTCAATCCAAGAATTACACGCTTGAATGCTAATTATAATATAAATCCAAGAATGACGAAATGTTATGAGATGTTTTGTTTCTTTTCTTCTTATTTTTAGAATCTTCAAATAAATCAGTCGGGACATATGCGAAGCGACGTATTAATTAATTTAACCTTATCGTCATTCCAATTTAAAAAAATCGTTAAAGACATTTGGCGGATAGTTATTTATAAATCCAAGAATGATGGAATATTCCAAGAATGTCAAGCGTCACTCTTTTATTATTTTTAGAAAATCAATTCCAAGTTTTCCAAATTTTTCCCATTTTTCAGGTACTATCTATATCTGAAACAGTGAATAATTATTGATATCAGTTATGTCAAGTATGTCACTGTCAATCAGTGAACAAAATGTGAAATCCCTGACCTAGCTTCTTTATTATATGATCTAATTAATCTTGTTTTAGTGCATAAATTCAATGAATATAATATTAGAAGATTGAAATTAACATGCAAATATCAATATTTTAATATATAATGCTCAAACATTCTTCCTTTTTTTAATTGAACTTCACTAATTATCCAGTGCCAAGTATGGTAATTAGTATCCACTAATTCAGATTTAGAGAGTAACTCAGGATAAATATCCTAATTTATTTTAATCGCCGAAATTATATATATTAATAGTAAAGAAAACAAAATTATTATTGCAGAAATTATTACTCGTTCTGATAATCGCAACAAAAAATAATTCTTACTTCTGATTAAAAATACCAAAGAGCTAGCAGAAAAATGCAAAAACTCTTCGCGAATAGAATCCCAAAGACCGTTAGCCTCTAACAATATAGGTCAATCGAGGAAAAGAAGTCAGATATGCATGATGAAAAGAAGTCAG
The DNA here is from genome assembly GCF_001594045.1 of Atta colombica. Classification (NCBI taxonomy): domain Eukaryota; kingdom Metazoa; phylum Arthropoda; class Insecta; order Hymenoptera; family Formicidae; genus Atta; species Atta colombica. Next base: position 859,436 of record NW_017259404.1, read on the forward strand.
ATATACATGAAAGCGGTTCATCGAAAGTTGCCGGGCTGAGTACCGCTAATTTCAAAATTAATAAGGTAATCAGCAGAATCGGATATGATTAACTATTATAGCGGTCAACGTTTAATTTCATGCTGCAGAACAGTGACGACGATGACGAAACGCAAAGAACTGATACGGAATAAAAAATTAAAACAATCATTCACAGTTAAACGATAGTGATTAACATGCAGGAGACTAACTATTGCCACCGAGTCGGATTCGAAACCGAGTTTGAACCAGGCTGTCAATAACCTTGCGGCCTTGAGACCCAAAGGAATTTTACGACAAAAGTAATTCGGTTCCGGAAGCGGATCACAGACAATTGTAAGATTAGAAAGACAAATCCTATCAAGCCCACGATTCGGCATTCGGAGTTATGAGGCACTTCATACCAGTTTAATCAATGTAGATTAAAACTTTAATCCTCGATTGCAGAAACTGGTCATTTGATCAAATTCAGACTGGTTGCTAGAATAAAAACATTTTTTGTTGCATGATTCATCATTTTTAACTTCCAACAAAAATTATTTTCAGATCTAAATCCAGTAAAAATTTAGATCTTTCAGCAAAATCGTTTTGTCTCTGCATGGAAAAACATATTTTGCTAAAAATTCCAAAGTTTTAGGTTGAAATCTATTATTTCCTGTTTTATTGCTTCTCAACAGTGTCTCAGACTTTAATCTTGGTTCAACTTACATTTAATCTAATTCTTTGAAGTAGAAAAAGATGAAGAGTAAGTTGGACCGAAACTATAGTTAATTTATATTGACAGAAGTAGACATCTCAGGATTGTGAATGTAATACCTCTAGTAATATTCGAGGAAAAAATTCAATATCTAAGAAGAATTAAGAATAAGAAACGGGTTTTTCAGCTTTGCGTGCCGAAGGTTAAATTTCATTCATTAATAATTCTTCTGTGATTCTTCTCATATCATTCTTGTTCCATAGAAATAAAATTTACATCAGTTCTAACAAATCCGATGTGTTAAAATTGTAATTTTGCATCGATTTTTCTCTACAATTTCATAAATCTACCATGATGCGAGCGATCGCGAGCATTTCGCTGAAACGGCTTAAAAAATCGCATCAATTTAACGTTAATTAATGACATGTAAAGTATCCTTGATGACTGATAATTTCCCCTTTATATTATATTAAAAATTACTGATGGCCTCACGATATTCACGATAAAAGAAATATCCTGAAGCATTCGACACCTTAAATTATGAGTTTCGAAGATTCGCAATTCAAGGCAAGATTCGAGTCGTAAAATTCAGCCGAAACAGCAAAATGTGAGAATAAATGTAAAATACATTTATCGGATAAGCGCATGACTTGAGATGCAGGAGAACCTCATCCCGATTCAACAAGAATTGTAATAATCACGATGATTCGCGAAAGTCGGGAAGGAGGAAGGAGAGCGCGAGTTAACGACGAAGCGGTCGATGGTGATAACGATGGCAACGTCGATGAGAGAATTTACTGCTCGCGATTGCGAGGAGTTTCACGATTTACAAACAGTGCGACTCAGCTTTCGAGACTCTTTCGTTCCTACTTTCGAGACTCCGAGCACGAAAGTGGCTGCGTCATTCGAGAAAATCAGAGATACTTATCGCTCGTTGTGCCGTTGTCGTCTCTCGTCGTCGTCGTCATCCGGAAGCGCGGAACTCGCGACTGTTGACTTCAACTAAATTGTCGACTCTCGAAACGTCTCGGCCGTGTCGTCCGAGAGAGAGAGAGAGAGAGAGAGAAATAGAACACACACTCGTGTTCATTTCTACCAATGTGTAGATTAATTAATTTTAATCTGCTCTTTAATCTCGGTTTAATCTGCTCTTTATCTTTTTCAAATTTTTAAAAGTACAGATAGAAAATATCATTCTGTCGCTAAGAAAAGTGATTACTCAATTTATTTTTTTTTCTTTTAAATAACTTTTAAATAATCTTTAACTAACAATAAGATTATTTTTTATATAACATTTATTAATAATCTTATATATTTATTATAAATTTTGGAAAATCATACTGGGAAAAAGATGCTTAAAAATATATTTGTAAATATATTTATTAAATATATTTACAATTTATTATTATTATATACATGGGCGAAATAAAATTTTATTCCTAGCAAAGTCATCTATTTTATTTTTTTGCAATTAAAGAGATATATTTCACAGAAATGTATATTTCGTCATTACAATCCAATTTCGTAAATAATATTTGCTTCGCAATATTTCGACATTTTTCTCTCAGTGCATTATTATGTACTGGTGTAATGAAATTACATTATTATAGGAATGTTTGTCTTATTTCGAGCGAAATGAAATTCCAAGCTGTGTTTGTAAACCTCGAAATTTTTCGAAAGATGAAGTAAAAGAGGAGAAGGAAGGATCAATCTTCTTTACTCAAAACAAGAATTTATTTTCTTTTGAAGCATATATGTTATAATCGAAGAAGCGACTTTATGTAATAAGCAAATCGAATTTGCTTTAATTTAATAATCTTAATTGAAGTTCTTATTAAACCTATTAATCTTATTAAACCTATTAGACTTCAAAATATATTTTGAATATATTTATGCTTGTGATGAATTTTACTGAAAGAAAAGTATATCGTATTTGTGACTATAATTGCATGATAAAATAATTATGATTAGGAGCATCATTTTTATACTTATTATTGCTATGTTAGTAACAATAATCTATGTATAGTTTTCATCAACGCGCACAAAAATTGTACTATAAATTGAGATAATTTCAAATATTAATATAGTAAAATATGAAAATATGATAAATGAAATAACTATTTTTATGTGATTGGAATCATAATTATAATGAATATAACCATTTTTTCAATATTCGCTTACTATTCACATGTGGTAACAATATATAACAATATATAAAAAAATATATTTTTAAAAATGGAAAATCTGCAATCATTTTCAAATAGTGTGTGTGTAACTATATTAATAGCACATTTGATTAAACTTCTAACTATAAATTTAATTGGTCAATATAAATAATACAGATTTAAGGGAGCTATTTTGGAGTCAGCGCGGTAAGAGGAGCGCAATCTATACGAGGACAAATCACTAAGTTTTTAGAAAAACATAGTAAAATTTTTTTCATTGATTCATTTTTATTTCTCAACATAGTCTATTTTCAGCTCAATATATTTGATCCAACGATTCTCCAACTTTTTCAAGCCATCCGAATAATATGATTTGTCCAATCCTTTAAAATAAGTCTCCATTTCGGCGATGAGCTGCTCTCTGGTGGTAAATCTCTTTCCTCCGAACCATTTCTTCAGATTTGGAAACAGGAAATAGTCGCAGAGGGCTAAATCTGACAAATATGCTGGATGGGGAAGCAATTCGTAGCGGAATTCGTTTGATTTGGCTATCGGTGCCGGGCACATGTGAACCTGTGCATTGTCTTGATGGAAGAGCATTTTCTTCTTCGCCAAATGAGGACGTTTTTTTTTTTAAATATTGTTGAAAGGGTCCAATAAGGCTGCGTAATAATCGCCATTGATCGTTTGCTTCGACAGAAGGTATAAATTATACCGTGTGCATCCCAAAAAACTGTGGCCATTATCTTTCCGGCCGACTTTACGGAGCTGGTTCATCCGGTCCATTGTTTTGACTGTTCTTTCGTCTCGAGTGTGAAGTGATGGATCCATGTTTCGTCTACAGTAATGAATCGACGCAGAAATTCATCTGGATTATGTTGAAACATCTCCAAACATTATTTTAAAATCGCCACATGGTCGCGCTTATGGTCTACAATGAGCAAATCTTGCGTGGCACTCGCTATCTTGCCGATAACTTTTTCATATCCAATTGTTCGTGCAAAATTGAAATCACTGTGCCATGTGATATGCCAGTGGCCTCAACAAGCTCGCACATTTTCACTCGTCAAAACAATATCGTGGACTTTATCGATAATTTCTGGCGTAATAGCCTCAATTGGATATCCCGAAGGGTGCATCACATGTGGATGTATGATCACGTTTAAATTCATTCATCCAATTGTATACAGTCGCTGGTGCAGATGTGCTGAAATCATTATCCAACTCTTTGATTTCTTTCGGATTAAATCTTTGATATGTAGATGTTTGATCACTGCATGAAACTCGTTTTTTTTCCATTTTGCAAAAAATACAAAGCTGTTCGCTTTAATCATCTACAGAAAGGAAACCTCGCGATGAATTCCGCTCAAAATTTGACAGTAATCAGCTGAGAGATGCTATTTGTCAAAAAGTAATGTGACACTGCGAGTGCCTTCTGACAAATTTTCTAAGAACTTATTGAATTTGCCCTCGTCTTTATATAATCATTAATAGTATAATGTGTATTAAAAGATGTTAGTTTGAACGTTTCGGTTATTAGTTTTAGCCATCTTCAGCAAATAATTAATACATTAATAAAGAATATCCTCTATCCAGTCAGAAAGTGAGAAAATATTAATAAATATATATAAATAAATTTAGATTCAACTTACACGACAAAGATAATATCATTCTATGTCCTTTCAGTATCTATCTTAAAAACATCCTGTTTATTACATTTTTAGACGTGAGTTAAAAACATTCGATACATCTTGTCGATTTTTAAAGTTTCATCACAACATGTTTTATATAAATCTTTTTTATTTACTCAATATTGTAATATACTTAACTGTTATATGGAATTGAGGTAAGCACTTTCTTTGTTTGAATTAACAAGAAGACAGGTAATTTCTTTGTACAATGTGTTCTTTGTGCTTTTCTCACTTTCCGATTAGATAGAGGATATTCTTTATTAATGTATTAATTATGTACTTGCTGAAGATGGTTAAAATAGCCGAAACATTCAAACTAACATCTTTTAATACACATTATACTATTAATGATTATATAAATATAGATTGCATTCCTCTTACCATGCTGACTCCAAAGTAACCACCAATGTGGCACTCAATTTTATTAAAAATAAAAATTAATATCGTAGGCCGTTTGTACTTCATTTGTATTCGTTTGTATCGATCATTATTTTGTATCTCAAACAGTTAAATAAAAAGTGAAAAATAAAAAATGGCCAGCGCGCAACTTTAAGATTTTTTAATTTCACTTATGCCATTCGAAAGAGATCATTTGTACCTCTCCTACTTTCGTTTGTATCTCAAAGAGTTCGGAGATACAGTGATTTCAAAATTTCGGAAATGTGCCAAGAGAGGAAGTCGGCCATTTTTAAAGATATCGAAATAGCATCAATGGCATTCGAAAGAAAATCGTTTGTATATTTCTTCTACTTTCATTTGTAGATACAATGCGTTTCAGTTTTTACAAACGATTTTCTTTCGAATGACATAAATGAAATTAAAAAAAGTTAAAGTTGCGCGCTAGCCATTTTTTATTTTTCACTTTTTAACTGTTTCACTTTATTTAACTTTGAGGTACAAACGAAATAATGATTAGTACAAACAAGTACAAACGAAGTACAAACGGCCTGCGGTATTAATTTTTATTTTTGATAAAGTTAAGCGCCAAGTTCACATCGGTCATGCCCGCCATGGTCGGACGATCTCTCGAGACTGAGGACGATCGCTTTATCATTATCATTTTCCTAACTATTAATAAATACCAGTATCATTTCGTTTCCATGTCTTCACATATTAATAATATTGAACTGGCAACAGAGGCATGAAATTAAGAATGGTTACAGTAGAAAGTATAAGTAACGTTGACAATGTCTCAATCAACATGCGATTAGCTCAACGTAAATGTGTTAGCCTATCGTTCTAAGGATCATAGGTTCAAATTTTATCGACGATGCGATGTATTTTTAATAATTAATTGTAGTTAATAAGATATAGAATATACAAAATAATAAATAATGAATTAAAATAGAAAAATAAAAAGTAATAACAAAATTTTTTTTTTTCGTTAAGAGATAATCGAATAAATTGTTTTATTACATAAAAGAAATTGTTTGATCACAATTACCAAATTATTTCGTTTAAAATAATTAATAATTTGGTTATATTTGTCACATGATTTCGCAATAATCATCTAATTTTGCTACCAATTTCCAAATCTTGGTAATAATAGATGTAGAATTCTATGTACTTTTAATTATGTTTGTTGTTACAATATTTTATAGTACAATTTACTGCAAATATAATTTATATGTAAGATAACCATACCAATATAGTTGAATGAATACATAGTCGTTATGATCATAATGTAGTATTCAAGTTATTATAATTCATATGGTCAAAACAATTATAAATTTATGATTGTCCCAAAAAACTATAAATTATAATTAAATTATTTTTTGGTTCCAACCAAAAATTTTTTTCTCAATGTTATAACAGATTTGGATGGATATACGAACTTTTGAAATACTTTATTAAAAAAATAAATTTTAATAAATTTTAATTAAATTTTAATAAATCATTTGTTTGAATAGTGCCAATTAAATATTTACTGACAAATACG
>NW_017259404.1:866045-873330 GCF_001594045.1 Atta colombica
CAAATAATTATTTATTTGTGTACTGTATCTATGTATTTTTCTATTTATAGAAAGAGACAACAAGTAAGTCAAACCGAGATTAAAATTAATTTATATTGATAAAAACACAAGATTGATCTTCCCTTCTTTCCTGCTTCATCTTTCGAAAAATTTCGAAGTTTACAAATACAGCCTTAAATTTCGTTTTGCGCGGAATAAGACATACCTATATTATATTCCTATATTATACGTGATTTCAATTCATTCATCGTTTTGATAGAAAACTTGCATCCGAAAGAGGAGCTTGTTGTTAGTGTTTCGTGTTTTCCGCGAAGATCAACCGCTCAAGACATACCTAAGTAATTTCATGTAGCGCTTTGAAGCTTCTATCAAAGATAAAAATAATAATTTTGAATATTATTATTTTTGGTATTTAATAAAGTATAACTAAAGCTTAATTAATATAATTAATGCCTAATTAAAAACTACAATAGGAACAGGCAATAGGAACAGGAAATAACATGATACTTTCCAATAAGAAACACAGTGTGACATAAAAATCATTCCATCTTTGTTTAACGTTGGCAAACAATAAATCCTACAATGTGTTCATAGAGAAAAAGATTTGTTTGGACTCAAGAATTTTATTTACATTTGTTTCATTGAAACAAATTTAATTTTAAATGAAACATTTTATTTTATTAAAGGATTTAGTGCATATAATGCATATAATCATATTTTTAAACATCCATTTGGTTGAACTATTCCAATAAATTTGTTTAATTTAAAGAAAGCCTTTCTCTGTGTTCTTTGCTTCCTGTTTTTTGCTCTTTCCTTCATGCCTTTTTTTTCTTTGTAACTATTTCATTGACAATCACGTTTCTTTTATAACGTATTCCTTGTTTTTTTTTCGAAATTTGTCAACTTTTATCTCGAGAAAACGAAGAAACTAAATAAAAGAAAAAAAGGTAAGGTAAAAAAGGTAAAAAAACTAAATAAAAGAAAAAAAGGTAAAGGTAAAAAAAAAAGTAAAAAGTGATAAAAAACAAGAAACAGGAGAAAACAAACAGCACATTGTAGATTAGGCTTTAGAATGTAATGATTCATCTGTGTTTCTTGCTGAAAAGCACGTATAATGTTTAACCACCGACATTTTTTAGAGTGTACTCATGAAAAATGTACCTAAAAATGTACTTGAAGTGAGACGCTATCGTCTCTTGATTAAACATCGAATGTGTTTCCTAGGACCAACTCCGATTAACTTTAACGACGTTAGTCGTAGTTAATTGACCAATTGCATTTGTTATTTTACTTAATGATAGATGCGATAGATCCAATTCCAGTGGACTCGGAGTTAGTCGAGATGGCTCTTAGGCCCAGTTCCATACACTCACGGTTAACTCTTAACCGAGGTTCAACTTATTTCTCATCTCTTTCCAATTTTAGAATGAACATTGACAATGAATAAATCTTTCACGTTTCGTTTAGTCGCAGGTTTTCCCGGTTGGATTTCGATTGTCCTGTGAACAATTAACAACGTCATGATCGTTGCTTTGCGTACCTTCAATTCGTATCGAATCTCGTATCTCTTCAACGATAGCCAAGACATAGCTATGTGACGTCATTTATTGCTTCCGGAGCTATCCCGAGGCGATCGTTACGGAAGGTCCGTTAAATATTACCTAATAGCACGGTCTGTGAAAAAACTCGTTTCAAATAACAGTATTTTGCAAAGCCTTTTTATTATGCCTTTTATACATTTTTATACGTTTTTTTCATTTACATATCTCTCAGCATAAATCTCGAATAAAATCAATATAAAATAATTTTTTCAAAAATAAATTTGAATCGCGATCTGAATTTATTATGAAGTAGCTTTTTTCTCCTTTGGTATGCTAAAAACGTTATAAAGTCTATAATATGTTATATAATAATGCAATATATAATGCAATATAACATATAAAATACGCTCGCAATCAATCTTTCTTTATTCCAAAAAAAAAATATGGTTGCATAAATTAAAAATCTGAAAAAAATTCAATAAAAAACTACAAATCATATAATTTATAATAATATTCAAGGTGGGATAATTAGAAACTCAATGACAATATAAATAGAATTCTAATCAGTACGAATACACTTTATTTATACTTCTTGTTGTATAATCCAAACATTTTTCTCTTAGTGAAACTAACGAAGGACGAGACTCAAAGTTGCGTTTCAAAAAAAATTCAAATTTCTCCAAACTGCGAAATATATCGTGTCGTGAATTGTCGTGGAATTGTCTCCAAGATTTCTCAAATTGTAAAATCAGAAACACATAGAAAAAGGTATAATAAAACAGTAAAAGAATTGATCACAATAAAGAACGCAATAATAGGGCAATAATTTCATGTTCTCTATTGTGATTGGCCAATTCGCTTATGTTTTATTATCTTTTTCTATATATATTTCTGACTTAACATGTTGCGAAACGCGGTCTCATACCTGTTTTTAGCTGTGTAGATCAACTTTAAACTCGATCCAATTTATTTTTTTACATATCTTTCCGATTCTAAAAATGAGAAAAAAATAAAGAATCAATTAAACAGAGATTAAAGTCAGTCTACATTGGTAAAAATGAACATTAACGTGAATTTCAGAATTAAAGATACTTAATAGAGTCTGGTAATTTTGTCAAACTCCTATAAAAAAGAAAAGTATACTCACTGTCTCCCTGTGTATACATTAATTTATACCAACTCTTAATTAAAGTTAATGGAGTAAGACAATACAGAGTGAAAACATTATAGAATGAATAATATGTATATACAGCGTAGTAGTTAAGAACTCTAAATGATTTTAAAGAGTGATTCCTCACTCTAAATCAAGATGAAAACTTCTACTAATTTATTACCTTTCTAGTAACACTAATAGGGACAAAAATATGTTTTTTATTTTTGTCAAAAACATTATAAAGTAACTTTTTAGATTAACTTAACTTTTTAGATTAAAGAAATATTATAAGAAAAAGAAATAGTTGAAAAACCGATATTGATTGCAAGCAAATAAAAAATTAAAAATTATAATATTTAATAATTAATTCAGTAATAAGCAAGTTGGCTAATAGGGATAGTTACTCTATGATTATATAAAGTTCGTCTGGAATTTGTATAAAGAATTCTTTAATTCTTTTAGAGTACCATGGTGTCCAGCAAAATCTGGCTAGTCAATTCAAAAATAATTTCAGATACATTCTAGGTAAAAATCCTGGTTTTTTCAGAATTGATCTTATCGATTTGTGATCTTATCGATATAATATAATATTATATGCTTCGTATTTAAATTAGGATTCTATACGAATGAATTAATGCTAACAAACAAAAGCTCTGAAACAATCTTATTTATTGCTTTATAAATAATATCAAATAAACATTTCGTCAACCAAACAATTTTTCTACTATGTTCTATTTTAAACATTGAATTCAAGTTTCTCTATTGGTAACTTATTGCGTCTTTAAGGGAGAATTTATGCCTAAATACAACTTTTCTTCTTATTATTTTTTTTCTTTTTTCACGTTCTGATTTTTTTAGACTGAAAGAATGATAAATTCCAGGCAAACCCTGAAATTTCAGAGGTTTTCTAGGAATTTTCCAGAATACATAAAACTCCAATACAATCCAAGGATATTCAAGAATCGCTGGACATCACAAATACTTAATTATCACCTTACAATACTTTTACAATACTTTTCCTCTTGTAGGATTTTGACAAAATCATTTGTAGTTAGATTCTTATAGGGTCTTAATCAAGATGATAAACATGAGAGCGTTAACCTCTAAAGGTGTCTCCCATCTCGCTCGTCTTCGAGACCAGCGTGACGTCTCGATTGATGTAACCACAAGTCTCGAGGTATCTCGTCCAACAAGCTCCCATATGACATCACTTGGAAAGGTTTGTCCGTTTCGCATGCTCCAACATGCTTCAATACGATCCTACCATAGCTCCTACTTACTCCAATGCGCTCGTTTTTAATACAGTTTTTAATGCGATAAACTTTAAATTTATTTTACAGTGTCTCATTAAGTAACAATACTTAAAAGTGCTAAAGTGTTTTCAATCTGTCCTTTCAAATTATTATATATTATATAATACATTTGTTTTCGTACTCTTATTCTTTTTATCAATTCCTCTTAATGGCACTTTAATCCTTAAATTTCTTTTTCTTTTTAATCTACAATTTATATAATATTGCTTTATTTTATTTATGCCTTAATATTTTATTACATTTGAAATTATTATAATTTATAATTGTAATACAATTTTTTTTTTATGTTTGAGAGAGACCTATACATATGGTTATTAATAATAAAATTATAACAGTAATAACCATAAAAATGAAGCTTCTAAAATATTATTTTATCATACAATTATAATTACAAATATACTTTTATTTCAATGTAGATATATATGAGAGATTCAAAATTGAATCTCTCTGGAACCTGCAGATCATTAATCATTCGTATTGATTCGTATCTTCCAAAGATCTATTTCAAGGTAGAAGCAAATAATTAAAAAGATATTGTAATTTAGTACCGTTTTTTAAAAAAGTAATAACACTAATTTCATGTCTGACACATTGCCCATTGATTTCGTTTTAAAAGAAGAATTAATTCGCACTGTCAAGCTACACGTCATGCCAACACAGAAAATAAAGTTCCTTTAAGCCAACTTGCTCATTACTGAATTAATTATTATTAATTATATTGTAGCTTTAATTTTATGTATTTGAAATCGGGAAATATTAGGTTTTTCAATTTTTTTTCTTACAATATCTTTTTAATCTGAAAAATGTTAATGTTTTTTTAACATTCTTGATAGAAAAACCGTTTTTTTGTATTGGAGCTGAGAGCATTGTGTTACGAATGTACATTGAAATTGTAAGTATAATTAAAATAATGATTTACAATATTAATTTATTTATTAAACGAATAACTTTTACGTTTACTATCTGTTTTAGCAACTATGTGTTAAAATGAGTCAAACGCGGATAGGCACATAAATTGAGGACACATTAATAGAGTCATCGCCCCTTGAAGGGCACACCAAGTATGAACAAACTTAAAATCTTACGATATTACTCAACTTACATAAATTACTTATCTCACGAAAAATATTTACTATACTTTAATAATTAAAAAAAATAGAATATTATCTTTCGTATCTTAAACATTAAAAATTGAACTTAATAAAAAAGATACTTTTTAGTGTAAATATTTTTATTAAGTTAAAGATATACATAAAGTTGTAATTTTTGAAAAAAAAATTACTGAAAAAATATGCAAATACGTTTTATATAAAAAAAACACTTTCTTATTTATTTATGCTGATTTGTGTTCTTTATGGCTTATTTAAGCCTATTCAATATATTTTTTATTTCCTATTTTTTGCTTTTTATCTTCCTTTGCAACCGTCTTAACAACAATTGTATTTCTTGCTACTCTTGTTTCTCGTTTCTTCTAAAGTTCGTTAATTTTAAAGTCTATTATTATAACAATGTGGTCTTTGTTTTATATTTCTTGCTTTTTACCTCTTGTTTTCTTCCCTCTTTGCGACTGTTTTTTATTGACAATCATATTTCTTATTCCTTCCGAAGTCCATCAACTTTTATCTCGGGTGATAAAAAAACGAAAAATCAGATAAGAGGCAAAAAGACAAGATATAAAAAATAGCAAAAAACAAGAAATAGGGATCAAATGCACATTGTGGAATAGGCTTTAAATACAAAAGTAACATTAATAGAGACAATTACTCTAAAGACTGACTTCCTCGGCCCAACGCGAACCTTCGCGATTCGTCACTATTATCTCTAGCTGCATCTATACGTACGCACATACCTACATATGCTGTTCGCAAATGACGCGCAGAATAGCCGACCTGCCGACAAAGCGGCAAGAAACGGACGGACAGATAGATGGAAAGAAAGAGAGAATGACACGGCTGGCTCGTACAAGTCATACAACGCGGCTTTACGTACCTCATGATAAAGAGGAAGACCCCGCAGAAGCATATCAGCACGGCGAGCACCGAGAATATGTTGGACAGCTCCGCCACGGAGACCAGGATCGCCGTCATCGTGTCGCACGTCCGCGATCCGTCGCCGTCGCGTCCTCCTCAGCACCGGGTGATCCGCCGCCCGTACCCGCACACATGCACGCACACACGCACCACGACGACGACGACGACGACGACGACGACGAGGAGACTGTCTGTCTCTCCTCACTCTCTCTTTCTCTTTCTCTTTCTCTCTCTTTCTCTTCACACCGCTCGACTGTCAGCTGTCAACCGAAATTCGTATATATATATCTCGTCTGCCTTGTCGCCTCCTCCGTCGCGTTCTCGCGGTTCTCCGGCTCGATGATTCGAGGCGCGCTTGACTTCGAGCGCGCCGTCGTCGACACTACCTTCATCGACGTCCCGTGGCTTCGTTCGCGATGCCGTGCAGCGGTTACACGACACACGGAGGGCTTTTTACGCGATTACCGCGGCAAACGAGTCGCCGCCGGTCGACGTGTCGTGTTCTCTGTCATAGATCATAGCCGCGCCGTCGTGGCGCAACCGTATCGTGAAAGAACGGAGCCGGAGAGTAACGCGATGTGGGATGTCGTGGAATGGGATTGTAGTTTCTGACGTGGTCCGTCGTAGACGCGAGAGAGAGAGAAAGAGACAGGTAGATTATATGAGCGCCGCGAGAACCTAACCGATGGAATGAACGACGCTCGCAAACCACTCGGCGGATCGGATAAGACTGACTGCGCGACCGGTGCGACATGCGCCACTTATACACGCTCATGCGCGCCTGTGTTCGCGCCGTTCGCTAATGCGCACTGCGGCCACGAGAGCGCGACTGTGTCGCATGACGCGAACAAAATTTCTTCACGGAGACCGGTATTCGACGTAGTCCATTTTTATATTTCAAACTGTCCTAGGTACAGTCTTAAGATGCCATAAGTCAATCAAACGGTACTAGTATCTTGAAAAATTACTTCAGCTTAATCTTAAAATAAGAACGGATACCTTACAATAGAGAGAAAGAATGAGATCGCGATTGTATCTTTTCTAGATAGAAAATGTAAAAAAGAATCAAAAGATCAATTTTGAATTCATTTTCAAATGCAAAAAGAAGAATCAAGTTAATTTACAAATATGCTTGGTTCCTAAAATAAACACATGAATATATATAATGAATAGAATATGTAAAAATATCACAACAAAATATTACATATCCCAACACAAAATATTTTATGATAAATATTTATTAATATT
>NW_017259404.1:873340-882153 GCF_001594045.1 Atta colombica
ATAAATATTTCTAATAAATATTTTTTATTTGAATTATATAATGTTTTATTAAATATTTTCATAGCATTTATTATAATATTTTTTACAATAAATATTTTATAATAAATGTTTATGATCTGTGCAATTTAATAGCGAATTCGATTGGACGCACTCAGTACGCACTAATGTACATTAAGAGCCGTCGTACACAAAATAACGTAAAGTTTATACATAAACATAGAAATCGATTAAATATTGAAATACTCAATACATTTTATTGTACTATTAAGTAAAATATGTATTCTATAGTTCCAAATATTTGCATTTTACTTTTATACTCAAATAAAATCAATGTACAACGGCTTTAATATACGTGCACTAGTTCTTCTAATCAAATTCGCCGTAAGACCATAATTATTTAAAATATTTACAAAATATTTAAAATAAATCTTATAAATATTTATAAATATTTCGTAAATATTTTATAAATATTGTGTGCTGTCCGGGACTTTGTGCAATTTTAAGTAAAAAATCAAGTGTTTCTTTGAAAAATTATTATAAAATATTCAAAATCTGCATTTTTCTAACTTTTGACAAAATATATTATTTATAAATTTTATTTTGGCAAATCTGTATCTTGCTAAATTTTGAAATTTTTTTATCAATTCATATATAATGATACTCGTATTGTAAATACATAAAAAATTATTTACATGATATATATATATGTATACAACATATCTAAACAATTTTCGCATTGTTTATTTTAGAAAAAATCAAATTTGGAAAAGTGTAAAAAAATTTGCTCATACATAATTATGTATAATTTTACACAATTATATATGAGCAATTCTTTTACATTTCTCCAAAAACTTGATTTTTTCTAAAATAAACAATACAAAAATTGTCTCATTAACTATTTTTGTTTTTTTTCTCAATATTATTATTATTATTTTTACATTAAAAAAATTACAAAAGAAAGAAAGATGTATGATGGATATATTTCATATATAATTATACATGTTTATGAATATTTATAGTGTTTAGGTATGTTTATACATATTTGTATATATTCATGTAAACAATCTTGTACATAAATGAATTTTTTAAATGCAAAATTTTTCATTTAATTCATTTAATTAATTAAATCATTTAATTGTTTTTGATATTTTCTCATAATATTACAAAGATAATCTTACAAATAAAAGAAGAAGGTATACACATAGACATATCTGATATCTCATATATAATTATATATATTTATGAATATTTATATTTATTTCCGTTGAAAAATTTTTTACCGAGACAATGTTTTCATAATTTGTTTTTCAAGTTTATTTTCTTCTTCACATTTGAAGAAAAAAAGAGAAATAATATATTCATGATCCAAAAAGTTCAATTAAACAACCACTTGAGTTCTGTAATTCTTAACATTATCAATACCTATATTTATTATTATTGCGCAACTATTAAACCTATTACCTTTTTTATAATAACTATTATCTTTATAATAAAAAAGCAACGATGCCGACACTATAGTTAAAAGTTACAAAATTTCAGTGCAAAGAGTATGTACATATTATTGATCAATTATGGATTTCGATCGAAATTATTCCATTTTCCCTAAAAAACACAATAGAAATTTAGGAAATAATTCCAATTAAATAATTTCAATTAAAATTGAAAAAGGCTCCAAAGATTAAATAAAGGAGTACAAAGCCAATGAGAGCCTAATAACTAAAAAAAAAATTTTTTTACAACATATCATATATTAATTTGATTCCGATAATGTTATTGTTACACAGAAGAGAATCTAATCTTATGGTCGAAACATCTGTAATTGGTTTTTGTCTGTAATTAGCATATATATATTATTTTTTATTACATACATACAACTGTGTCGGCTCTCATCGGCTTTATAGATACTCCTTTATTGAATAATTCTAATTGGAATTCATTCTGATTTGTTTCCTGATATAATGGCTGACACGCAAATGTTTATTACAAATTTACATTTGTAATTACTTCTATGCAACCTCGTCTCTATTGTTTTTATGTTTTAACAAACATTATGCATTCGGTAATTTCGATACTATACTTAAACACTTTGAGAAAAACTGGTATCTTTTAAAACTGAGTTCTTTGCTGGAAAATGATGAATGAATGATTCAATTATTGATATACCTACATATAATAAGCATATAATAAGCATATATACAATAATAAGCAACACGTACTTTTATCTATGCAGATCTAAATCTATTTATATATAATTATACATAAAAATAATGAAACAGGATCAATTCTTTTTTTATACCTTATCGAAATAAGGAGATTCGCGATGATTAATTTTATATATGTTTATATTAATTTTATATGTGCATGAGAATTTTTTTCTTATAAATAATTGATAAATGGGATGGAAACGTACTACAATTATGATATTCTCGAGAAAAAGTTTCATATATAATTATATATAATTATATTATAGTTCAGTATTTGAAAAAATAATTTTAAATCAAACGCGATGAATTATGCGGAGCAATAACTTATTTGAGATTTTATTGCAGTTCAAAAATTAACCAATAAATTTGATATGATTAATGAATACATCATTTTCCAATCATAATTTTTATTATAAATGAATCGAGTATTTAACATATTAGGAGAAACTAGGGACAGTTGTACCAATTTTTAGAAATATACATATATTTCTTTATTTATAATATATGATGCATTTCGCACGAGCATGAAAATGTGACCTCAGCGCATGCTCGCATCGCAGTATTTGGCTGTGACAGACTTCTAGTACGAGATCCCACCGCGAGTTTGTGCACCTATCGGGTGCAGATGAAATGTAAAAAAAAAAATCAAAGTTCGTGTTGAGGGCAACACTAAACCGCAAGGGTGCCTAAAAAAAAGTCAGGAATATCATTAATTACGACTTACGAGAGAAGGAGCGAGCGACTCCAGACAGTGAACAAGACCGCAGCAACTGACAGTCACAACACAAACTCAACAAACTCGCGCGCACACGTTCAAATCAGTTGCTGCGTCTTGTTGTTTGCTTATATTTCATCCGCATACGCGATAGGTGCACAAACTCGCGGAAATCTTGGACTATTTCTATCTGAATAGTCGTCAACTTTAACTTAGAATATTTCGGTTCACGAAGCAAAGTGACACTTTTTTCTTGTGAAATCTTTATTTTTACGCGAAAACGCATCGATTCAATGCATTTTTTTATTTCTTTTAATGCACATGACACAACAATTATTTATGATTTATTTTATTATTATTATTTGCAAATAAGTATTATTTGCAAAAAAGCGTAATTTTAGGCTGTTTGAATAAAACAACAGAATCCGAATTAGTACATCTTGCCCCGATTTAGAGCAAAATAAAACAAAGCTACACTGAAAAAAATGTCTTAAATTTCAATAAATATTTAATTAACCAACTAAATATTTATTAAATACAAAAATTTATTTGGTACAAAAAATTAATTTGATTTAACAATCATTTCTTTTTAATAAATATTTATTTGTAAGTAAATATTGTTGGTAGTATTCAAATAAAGATTTATTTAAATTTAGGCTATTTTTTCCTTAGTATAGGAAAAGTTGTAACATGTTCTAAAAATAAATTATCTATTCTAAAATAGAAATTATATTATCTTTCTTTTTTTATATTATCTTTCTATTTTCAAAACAGTACAGTAAATTTGCTATTAACAAGCAGTGAATTTGTGTTTTAGAGCAGAGCATTTATTTCGAAGCAGTGAATTTATATTTTTAAAGCAGTAAATTCGTGTTTCAGAATAGATAATTTGTTTTTAAAGTAGTAAATTTGTGTTTGTAAAACAGTGAATAGTATCTATTACAATAAGAAATACTTACAACGCATTCACACGTGGCCATAGAGTGGCAAAGAGCATGAAAATGTGACCTCAGCGCGTGCTCGCATCGCAGTATTTGGCTATGACAGACTTCCTATCTGAACAGTTTATCAACTTTAACTTAGAATATTTCAGTTCACGAAGCAAAGTGACATTTTTTTCTTGTCAAATCTTTATTTTTACGCGAAAATGCATCGATTCAATGTATTTTTATCAAAATTTAAGGTGAGCGAGCTCTTCTGTTAATTGTAATGGTAAAATGTTAAATGTAATAACAATGTACCCTATAACTATAGTACAACTATGGTACTTTTAACAAATTCTTTTAACAAACCGATGTTGTCAAAATTTATATGAATATATTCGAAATCATTTTAAAAAAGACGTACATATAGCTTGAGAAAACGTATTTTAAAATTAATAAAATGAAAATATGATAAAAAGCATTTTATTTTAAAATTAAAAGCAAAAAAATATAAAATCGTAAATTTAACACTTACGTGGCTTGTCTGACAATGAGTATGTATATAACTTCTTTTATATGCGGCGCACGCGCGATTAATGGCATGAAGCAGACCTTGATATCGATTATTTTTGTTCTTCATATGATCATCTCATCTCTTATCATTTAAAAGATATGTGCATTGTTACAACTTACCTCCGTTGCAACTGTCCTCAGTCTCCTTTATTTTTTCATTTTGTTTAAGAATTTTGATCAAATTTTGTTTAATTTAAGAGGTGATTAATACGCCCAACGTGGATTTTTAATACAGTTCTATTTATTTTTAAAAAAATCTTTCACCCGTTAATTAATAAAAAATTAATTATTGATAGGTTTTTCACAAAATCAAATAAGTCTATTTTATTTGTAATTTAAGTTATGGTCAAATTATTCTATATCAATAACGTCACATCGTAAACAATTTTATTTTGACAAGAATTCGACAGAAAACAGGAAATCTAAGAATTTAACATTTGCAAAAAATGTTTCTATTATTAAAAGCAAATGATAAAATTTTGTAAATAAAAAACGAAAGTTATTGCTTTATGCTTTATATAATACTTTAAATAATATTTCTTTTACCTTTATCTTAAAATAAAGTTAAGAAATATATATGTAACTATAAATTTAAATAAAAATATGAACAAAAGATAAGTAGATGGATAAGTAGATATTAATGTAAAATATTATAAAGCAAAATAAGTAAACATCCCGATAAAAAACTTGTTATACATTAATATGTATAAATATGTATAAACATATCTAAACACGCATAAATATTTGTAATATTATATAATAATACATGAAATATGCATACATATGTCTTTCTTTCTATTATAAAATTATTTTTAATGTACTTTTTTAATGTAATTTTTTAATGTAAAATAATAATAATATTTTTTTTAGGAAAACATCAAAAATATTTAATGAGACAATTTTCGTATTGTTTGTTTTAGAAAAAAATCAAGTTTGATAAAATGTAAAAAAATTTGCATACATAACTATGTATGTATAATTTTACATACATAATTATATATGAGCAATTTTTTACATTTTTTCAAATTTGATTTTTTTCTAAAATAAACAATGCGAAAATTTTCCTTTTAATTATTTTCTTATATTTTGTTATATTAGATCCGGAAAGTTTGTACCGATTAATTGAAGGAAAATTGAAACGCAGAAGATTTAAATTTTAGTATACATTTATTAAATTATATAGGTTAGTGGGCACGAACTTTCCGGACTACCCAATATATTATTATTTTTATTAAAAAGTAATTTTACAAATAAAAGAAGAATGTATATGGACATATCTCATACATAATTATATATAATTATAAATATTTATAAATATACATTTAAGTATGTTTATACATATTTATACATATATTCAGGCATAAAAAATTTGTTATCGAGAATTATGTAAAGTGTTCGCGAGAAACAGTCGTGAGGTTTTTATTTTCTTTTTTAAATGGACTTTGGAGAAAATTTTTCTCATAATTTTTATACAAAAATTGAAACACTTTTGAGAAATACTCAGAAATATTTGAAAAGTTTACATCTTCTCTTAGAATTTTTCATACAAGTAAATGCTAAAATATTTTTGAAATTTCTTATCCTATGATTTTTAAAAAATACTTTAAAATTTTTTAAATTTTATAACATTTTATCACATATAACAGAAATTATACTTATAAAAAAATCTTAGAAATCTTACGATATATACTTCATGATTATATAAAAAATTCTGAGAAGATGTAGATTTTGAGAAATGTTCCAAATCGTATAAGAAATATGAAAAAAATTATATAGAAATTCTGAAAAATTATATGAAAAACTCTGAGAAAAATTTTCACCAGAGAATTTATAAATATTGATCAAATAGGGTAAACATTAGCTTAAAAGCATCGAAATGTTATAGTGATTATGACTTCAGTCGCTACCCTGATAACATTTAAGACGTCTTTTAGATATCTTTTAGATATCTTATGGAACATATTATTTGAGTATTAATTAGTTAAAACTGTTATAACCATGACATTTTGCATATTAATTTCAATTCATTTCAATCTATTCTTGTTTACTGGGGAATACTGAGAAAGTCTATATTTTTTTCTTAGAATTTATCACATATGGATCACATATGAATTCTAAAATATTCAAAGATTTTAATATTTCTTAAATATTTTATAATTTTTGAAAATATATCTTAAACTTACTCAGATTTTACAAGATTAGGAATCATGGAATGAGAAATTTTTTAAGATATTTGAGAATTTTAATATGTAAAAATTCTAGAAAAAATGTAAACCTTGCGGCATTTCTAAAATGTTTCAATTTGTATTAAAAATCTGAAAAATTTTCTACAAAGACATAAAATTTTTCAGAAAATTATTCTAAAAAATTATAAACCCTGCCGGAAATTCTCAATAGAATCGATAAATCCATATACGAGATTTATCCAAATTTATGAGAAATTATTAGCATATTTGGATGTATCCATATGAAAAAATTTCTACTACAAAATCTTACATGTTTCTATCGGCATCAATTGTAAATTGAATATATCTGCGAATGCTGATCGATAATTTTTTCGAATTTATTATAATCAATCGGATGTATATGCTTTTCCATGCATTTGCGAATGCAAAATTTATGCATATTTACATGCACTTATACGCAACATGTAATGTTCCATTGTACCTGCATTGTATGACAAAAAATTAATCAGATTCTGTTCGCATATACAGAATACTGGTACACATTCATATTTGCGAACATAGGACATATCAGTCTGTGTTTGCGTTGCGTGATCGTCACCAGGTACTGGAATCTATTCACAGTTTATTGTGTTTTTATCCGTATCTATATGAATTTGCGTTATATCGTAATTTATACGCATTTGCAAGCAGTCGATATATGAGCGTGAAATTGTCACGCACGGATATTCGTCATACGTTTCTATACGTACTGTTATATGCACAAAATCCGCAATTGCACGTTTTTAAATGTTCCAGATTGTGATTGTATTTGCGGATACATGACTTATTGATTTCTATTTGTGTTTGAGCAAATGTTGTCAATTGGTATAATCTATTTATATTTCTATTCCGTACCTATATTGAAATTTGTGTTATATCATAATTTAGCACTTTAGCAGTTAGCACACGTACGTAACTGCGGTATTTTTCCAGAGTGACTTACGGACTTATTGCTCCTAAAAATTTCTATTAAAAATAATCAGAAACAGCCAGAAACAGATAGAACTTCTAACGAATTAATAATGGATATCTCCTGTTTGAAAAGAATATTCAATTCTTATATATTTCTGTGAGCAACTATTATATATCTGCAAATGCAGACAGAAAATGTAATTGTATTTAATAAAGAAAATGTAATTGTATTTAATAAAGATCTGTCAACGTATTAGCATAGCTCTACAAGTTTTTGCAGTAGAAAAATTTGCCTGTTTCTATCTGTGTGTGTGTGTGTGTGTCGGATGCAATCTATATGCATCGGATGCTGACGGTATCTATCTGTAATTACGGATACCGGATTCATCTGCATCTATTATAGATCAACATTGCAGGTGTAGATGAATATGTAATTACAGATAGATTAGCATTCGATACATAATACAAATAGAAACAAACAGGCATCATAGTTATAGACAAATTCCTATAGGTTAACATTACACACAGATGCAGACAGGAATGATATCTCTAATTGCGGATAGATATCATCAGCATCCGATACACACAAATAGAAACAAGTAAGTTTTTCTTATGCAAAAGCTTATAGGTGCTAATACGTTGATATCTCCATTAAGTCGATTCTACATTAATTGCAAGCTGATTGCAAGTTTATTGCGAAAGCAACAACCAATCTGAAGCTTGCAATTTGAAATCAACACTTCATATTGGCTGTCGCAACAAAATTGGCTTGCGATCGACTTGCGATTAATGTAGAACCGGCTTTAAATACAATTATTATGATATTGTACAACCTATAGAAATCCACTGTGCGTAGTACGCTGCCAAGAGAGGGATATGTTTACTCGTAAAAAGAAAACGCCAAGAAGTCCTGTAAAATGTCCTACGATCAGTCTATTCATATTCTACCAGCTTTTTTAACTATTTTTATACGAATCTATTAAAGTTACTAATCTATTAAAGTACTCTGATGAAAATTCCTAACAGATCCATATGAAAAAAATGTATCCATTTTTAGTAGGCTAAATATGTTCTTTTTAAATCGTAATTTCTCATAAATGCGGATATATTTTGTATCCATGCGTATTCGTGCGGATAAATATTAAATACGAATATCTGCTCGTATCTGCGAGCATTCGTGTATCCGTTTTTAGAAGGATGAATGTTAGAGAGTTTGCATAAATTTTGAAAAATATTACATTTTGTAATTTATATATATATA
>NW_017259404.1:882253-891120 GCF_001594045.1 Atta colombica
AAATAATAAAGTACTGCATTATTTGAAATTATTTGAAGATAATTCAGATACGACCGAGCTCTCCCGAACGCGCTGTGACGTCGCACTGCAACAACGAAACCACAATTATTCAGTAAGAAATTAATAAATAATATTTTAAAAATGAACAAAAGAAACGTGTTTAAAACGTATTTTATACCTTTATATAAAAGCACAATAATTAAAACACCGAAAATTGTTCTTTTATGTGCCTCAAGCTAAAAATGTGAAAAAAGTGATTTAAAAGTTCACATCGTTGATGAACTAGAAAAATGGAATTATTTTTATTGTGAAAATTATTTTAATGTACGTATTATATAAAATACGTTTTTTGTTTTTTAATTAAAAATTATAAAAATATTAATCATGTTTATGTAAAAGTATCCAACATAACCTTAAACGTAAGCTAAAACGTAAGCTAAAATATTGAATGTCAAATGTAAAGGTATTTTGGGATTTTGTAAAATTATTTTACATCTAAAATTATTTTAAAATTATAATTCATAATTAATAAAAAATATGTTTTTAATGTGTAAATGCTATTTTTTTTAATGTTTATAACCTTACATTAATAAAATTTATCAGAATAACTTCCTTTTTCAATTTTCAAAGATTTTTTTCTTTTGCAAACGTTATTATCAACTTGCAATGAATCTTTTTTAGTAGAAAAGTTAAACATTAACTGATGAATTGATAATATTAACTGTTCTTTCCTATATATACAGGGTGTCCCGCGAGACTTCTCCCACAGGAAAGTAGATGGGATCGAAATAAATATAAAAGTCCTTTACCGCGATATTCGTAATAATAATCGAGATATTAATGTTTGCAATTGTACTAATGAGAACGCGCCGATAGAACGCTCCGGCCGCTCGAAGTATATAGCACATTGGAGAAGAGAGGAATTATTCTTTATGTTTTCACATTACTTTCAATACTATTATTTCTATTATACTAAAAAGTAATTTTACAAAAGAAAAAAGGATATATGAACATGTATGGACATATTTCATATATAATTATACATATATGTGTTTATGAATATTTATGCATGTTTATACATATTTATACATATTTATACATATTTATACATATTTATGAAAAATTTTTTATTCTTCCCGGTTCTTTCTTCTTTATATATGTCTTGACTGATTATCTTGTTTCTGCTTTAACTTGTTCGGTTACTTTATAAAATTAGAGTTGTCATCTAAATTTTCAGTCGTAGATTCAAAATTTATTGTCTCATTAGTTGTAATAAATTTGTTTGAAGTTGCAACATTAGACAAGGTTAATTTTCTCCAATAACATTCAACTTCAGTTACAGATATTGTCTATTAAGGGGTAATTAATCCTCAGTAAGAAGGCTATATTAGGCTTATATTTTCCAATTAAATTCAATATATTTTCAAATATTATGTCGATAGCTTGTGAACGAGGTATGGATGTATGAATGAGTTAAGAATTTATATAAACCAAGTGCCCTTCTTGGCTATAAATATGCTGAAATGTAATAAATTCTATTATATTCTATATTTTCAGATATTTTAACTTTCTAATGCTGCACATTCAAAGTATTCTGTTGAACTATTTCTTTTTCTTCGTCGACAACACAGATTACAGTATAATCTTTTTGTTGAATCGGTATTCAGGGCAGATTCTTCCTTTTACTGTACAAATAGAACCATTTGACGCTAACATAATCTATAGGTACTCTGCTATGGCGGAGTCAGTGTAATTTTCTCTTGATGATCTATAATAGATATATTAATATTTATTCACGCTACTTAGAATAAAATTGAAAAAAATTACCGCTGTAATAAAAATGTACAAAGTTGCTTTTATTCCTCGAATTTCTGGAACATTACATCACTCATCACTAACAATATATACTCCCAAATCATAAATATCGTTGAATCGACTTTAATGAATCCTGAATCCAGTCGGTTTGGCATTTTATTTTAATATTCTTAATTTATAAAGAGATTTTTAAGAAGAAAATTTTAAGTTTTAATTAAATTTTTTGCTTTAGCCTTCCAGTATAAGCATATGGTTGCAGATTGTAGATGACTTACTGTAGTGCGACGTCACGCACTTGTTAGTCAAAATAAAAATTGTTTTCTCAAATTTCAAATATCATTAAACTTTAGTTTTTTAGTACCTACCTATTGCTAAAAATTACAAATTTTATTATACATAAATTTATAATAATGCATATTTCCATAATAACAAAAACACATATATTATTTTTTCGTGCAAACTTTGTATAAAATGCGGATATGTTTATCGACTCGTATCTGCATTTGTAGATCATAGAATGTTCACTGGACTTATGAGGAATTATGATTTCAAAAGCATATATTCAACCTACTAAAAACGGATATGTTTTTTATTTATCTATTAGGAATTTCCGGCAGAGAAAATTTTGAAAAAAATTTTTATTAAAGATGTACATACATTTCGCATATAACATTCATAAATCTTCGGCTTTTGGATTTGTCAAGGAAACAAATGTATTTTCGCGAAGATTACTTAGTCGCCGGTGTATCAGGTGTATCATTTATTTTCGGAACGTAGAGTACATTCTCGCGCATAAACGCCGCATACTAGCGGCATCTACCTCGGGCAGTCTCGATCGAGTCGTCGAATGATTAGATTCGTCCTTCTCGCTTGCTTGTTCTTTTCATCGTCGTTTCCCGTAAAATTGTCGCGATCGGCAGGGGAAGAGATGGAAATGTCAAGAATGCTCGCAGTGGATTTCGAAGTTTTCGGCATCGTGCAAGGTAATGAAACTCGTCTTCAATTATTATCGATTTTTCATCAATTATTTTATTAATGAATTTATGATATTTTTATTTGTCGAAGGTGTATTCTTCAGGAAGGTGGGTAAATCAACGCATGTCTAGCTGGGAATTCGACAATGATTATTTGAGACTATCGAAAATGCGATTAACGAGGCAACTCAAGCGAGAACCTTGAAATTTCTGATTCGCGACATCTATCGGATGTCCGATGTTAACCGATCTAAATATTCGCGTTATCTATTGTAAACATGAACACATTCTTCTTATCGATATTTTTATTGCGATTATATCTCTTGCTGTTCTTTTCTACTTTTTCTTTCGATGGACGAAATCTGAGTTTTTAGTTTAACTTTATAGAAAATATATTGACGCTTATAAGAGATTTTCAGTAAACTTATTACGAAAAATATTACCTCGGTCGGAAGTCGAATCCGGATCTCTTGCATTCTGTGCAATATTTTTTGCAAAGTTTAAGTTTATTACAATTTTTTAAGATTAAATTTGGGAAATTTGGGAGGATTATTAATATTTCAAATTGATTGCGTTGAAAGTCCAACAACCATATCGCAATTATAATTTTTGAAATTAATTCATTTAAATGAATATATATAATAGTTCAACATCTTAACATTCAGATCGTAGTGGCGCTTCGTATTTAAAGTAATGTATCTAACATAAACGGTCTTATTTCCAATCTTAATTTCTAATTAACAAGCAATTTGAGACTTCTTTAATTCGTAGTATTTTTTTACGATTTGTAGATTGAACAAAAATATTATTTGACGTAACTCTAAAACTTGAAAACAATTGAAAAGCACAGACAATAGGAACAGGAAACAAATTTCAATTTTTATCAGAAATCATGTTTGTCAGAGTACAGTCTCAGACTTAGGTCACTTAAACTAGAAACACATAAAAATATAAGGCAATAAGACTTAAGCAATAAGCGAATCGACTAATCATAGTAGAGAACATAAAGTAGATGTCTACTCTGATTGATCAATTCGCTTATTGTTTACGTCTTACTATCTTACATTTTTTAAGTGTTTTTGCCTTTTAAATAAACATAAAATCAAAGTATATATAATACTGAAACTAACCCGGATTACATTAAGAGAGAAAATTGTTAATTTTCTGCTTAAGAAGGATAAAGATATTCCATCAGACAAGACACATTCTGTTTGAAATAAAATAATAGAACAATTTAATATAAATAGATAACTTTAAGTTCTTCTAACTTCTTAACATAAAACCGACACACAATTTCATCTACTTTTGAAAATATCTTTCATCATCGGGAAACTTAGCGAATTCGATTAGACGCACATTATTAAAGCCGTTGTACACAAAATAACTTGAAGATATGTTTATAAATAAACATAGAAATCGAAATTCAAATTGTGAAATACTCAATACATTTTATTGTACTATTAAATAAAATATATATTTTATAATTCGAAATATTTGCATTTCATTTTTATATTTAAATTAATCAAAAATTAAGTCAGTGTACAATGGCTTTAATATACACCAATGCGCACTAGTTCTTCCAATTGAATTCGCCATTAGGCATATTGTCTTACTTGCGGATAACAGTACACGCAGAAACGCAGTAAGGAACTGGGTCTGAAGGGATGGTGCATGAACAGCCCGAACGGTACCGTAATTGGCCACATGGAAGGGACAAAGGCGCAGATTAACGAGATGTAAGCCGCGGATATCTCGTTGATACAAAAAAATTATCGCGAATGCCAGATCACGGTCATTTCCTCTTTTTTTATTTCAGGAAACAATGGCTTCGCTACGTTGGAAGCCCTCAATCCCGGATCGACAAAACGGAATTCCGTAACGAGAAAGAAATCTCGAAGCCGTTGTTCATCAATTTTGAAGTCCGAAAGTAGAGGCGTTCTCCAATTCTCGAGAACGAGGAATATACATTAACGTTCAAATTTTAAAATTATAATATTTATATATAAGTTATTTATATATAAGTCGCGTCTGATAATAAAACCATCCTATTTAAATAAATGTAAAATGTAAATAAGTATTATGTATATTAGTGTTTGTAATTTTAAAAATTATATCCAAATTTTTTCACTCTCCAAATATCATCTATCGCACGAAGTATTGAGAAATTAAATATTGGGGAATTAAAAATTTTAGCTTTTTTAATATTGCCAGAAATAAAAAGGCTTTAACAATATAGGAACATTCTAAAAATATTTTCGTGAATTATTTTGAAATATTTTAATCCTTCTATATATAAAACATATTTTTTTAATATTTCAAAAATATTTCGTGCTGCATAGGATCGAAAATGAAAACTGCTGAAATGTCTTAAATACTTTTATCGCATTCTGAAAATGCTTTCTATACTTTTGACACTTATAAAGATGACTCACTATTCGAACTAGGTACTCACCTTGAAAAGTCGTCGAGGAAAAAATGTTATTTTCAGGTTATATTAATATCAATTATATTACGAAGGAGACAAATAGTTTTGTTTTTCATTGCTGCATTAGAACTTTCCTTCTCGTTTTCGATGAATTTCGAGCATATATTGGATTGTCCGGAAAGTTCGCGCAAAAGATTTAAATTTAATAAATGAAATTAAAAACTTAAATCTTCTGCGTTTCAATTTTCCTTCGGCACGAATTTTCCGGATAACCCAATATTTTATTTCATTTTAAATACAAAGCGTAATGGCGTCAAAGCAAAAGTCAAAACTTAATTAGCACTTTGCGCTGATTAGATTATACTTTTAAATCTAGAAAAATATAATTCCTGTTTCAGTAAAAAAACTTTTAATAGTTGCAGAATAAACATTTTACTGAGTGATTAAAATTCAACTCTTCTTTTCCAGAGCGTTCAATTCTTTAAATAAATTTTTCTTTATCGCGGAAAGATAAAGATCTTATCAGAAAATTGCAAGAACGTCCTTCGTGAAAAGATCGACTAATTACCTCAATTTCTAAACTAAAATATTCTTGAATTACTGTCTAATAAAAAACACATGAAAAAAATTTTTGCTGAAATACCTAAAATTATGCATACAGACCTAAAAATTATTTTGTTACTGCAGAAAACTTTGATATTCTAATGAGGGCAGTCAGTTGAATTTCCGAGAAAATTATTTTTAGGTCTGTAAATATGCAAAATTTTAGATTTTTCAGCAAAAATGTTCTTTCACTGACAGAAATTATTTACAACCAAAATTTTGTTGATATACGACTAACAAAAACGTTTCTACATTTTTATTTAAAAATTGTATTGTCAAAATTTAATTATTTTAACCAAAATTTGATTAGGACGACACAATTTATAAATAAAAAAGTAAGGAAATTTTTGTTACCACATATCAACAAAATTTTAGTTGTACGTACAAAACAATTTTTGTCAGTGTTTCGTGTGTCTATTACTAGATAACAACTCGAGCATATTTTATTTTAGCGATTAAGATCTATAAAATTTTAGGTCTTTTCACCATAAGAAAATTTAATTTAGAAAACTTAAAAAAATACTTAAAATTTATCATAGAGAAAAAAATCTAAAAAATAAAGGTAAATTTGAATACTTTAAACCTTCTTTTCTTTAAAATGACTTTAAAACTTATTTAAGAATAAACTAACGCGCTGTGCTGATTATATTAAAGTCATCCTTGAAAAACTTTAAAATATTTTAAGTTGTTTTAACACGTGCGCTCTCTTTTACTACATTTTAAATTACCTCAATATTTTTTAAGTCAATTCTTAATTACTTTTAAAAACTTTAAAAGTAAATTGTCCCAAGGGTATGGAAAGATTTTAGATTTTAGATTTTTTTTGAGTTTCTTAGATTTTAGATTTTTAAATATCTTTAAATATATCTTTCCATGCAGTGATCGAAGAGGATCACTTCAGTCCGAATGTGGCCGCACCTCTGCGAGTATCCGCAGAGTGGGTACGACATGCGGAAATGGAGGAACGACTCGCGTCAGCAAACCAGCATCCCTCCGTTCCTCTCGTAGTTAGTCGGTGATCGCACGGCGAACCGCACGGTTCTCGATCGTACATAAATCGTGTAGATCTTCCTTTTTCTCCTCCTTTTCCTCTTTCCTTATTACGCCAAAAACATCCTCTTCGGAACGCGAATTCCTCGCGAACGTGCTCGCGAGGATGCGCCTGAATTCTTCATTCAGGAGTCTCGCACGTCGCTCTTCGTCATCGTAATTTGATCCCAACTTAGTGATCGATCTCGATCGGGTGACGGCAGAAAAGGACGATCGAATTCGCGCCGCGAATGGTATTGTGACGTGTAATAATAATGCTATGATAAGCAGAGGAGAAACGGTGAGAGGTAAAGGAGAAACAATCAGCATGAGATGTTTCGAGAGCTTCTTCAAGCACACCTGGCGACCACAGCAGGTGCATCAGGTAAAAATTAAATTCCATTGTTGTCTTTAACGTGATGACCCTGATCTGGCTTTATCACTTCACAGAAATGTATCGATCGACACGTCGGACCTGCTAGTTTGATATTCTGTTTGCGATTGCATCACAGAATGATGTATTGTATTGATACGTGCTATCAGGTACGATAGTCGCATGCAGAGAGAATGGTTCCGCTGAAATAAAAGTTAGGATAATATAGATCTAAAAATAACCCAGATAACAAAAAAAGTGTCTAAAATCGAGTTATAAGACGTTTTTTTGCATCTGAAAGATGACTTAAAGTTTTACGTCACAATTTTAGACTTTGTGTTGTTTGAGAATCATGTTGATTTACTAAAATAAATTATGTTGGATGCTCACGCATGATGATAATATGTGAGAAAAGATTTTGACATTTGGCAGTTAAGCTAAGCGCCTAAGAATTATTTAGGTGGTCCAACATAATTATTTTCAAATCTATATCTAGCTAAATTTTTAGATACTAACCATATTTCTTCTGCGCGTTTATTAAATCAAATTCTTAATTAATTCTTAATTCTTTTCTGTAACAATACAAATAAAAAAAATTAATTGAATCGTTTATTTTTCTATTTACACTTTTATTATTATTTTAATGTAAAATTTAATATATTTTAATGTTTTGTAATAATTTAATTTTATTATTCAATCTTCTTAATATTTTGTAATAATTTAATTTTATTATTCAATCTTCAATGGTTCTAGATGACGATGTAAATACGCTTAAAACTTATAAATGAAAACTGTTTCAGAAGGTAAAAAAAAAAAAAGATTAGCATTAACCAGCTTTTTCATAAGAATTTCATCATGAAATAGATGCCCTTCTCTATCGCTAAAAGTTAACAAAAAGCTATGTCAAATATAGTTACATGCAAATTTACTAAAACGCATAGACATTTCGCAAGAACGCCTTAACCACTGAAACACTTCCGTTATTTCTGAAGACGTCATAATGACTATGAAAAGTCTTCCTATGTGAAAACAAGACTATTTTTACATTTTTTATATTTTTCATATTTTTTTCCTTAGCTGTTGCTATTGGTATTCTTATTAATATTCAAAAATTCAAAAATACATTTTGTAATAAAAAAGAATAGAGATCAACAATAACGATAAAATAACATTAATAACTTAGTACTTTCTGTGTCAAAATGAGATTATTTTTCGTAATTTTTTCTTGACTATTAATTATTGTTCTTATTAATATCCAAAATACATTCTTCAATAAAAAAAGAATGAAGATTTGCAATAATAACAATAATAGTTCTTAAATAATTTTCTGCAATTTTCGATCAAATCGCTACATTCTCAAAATAATTTATTTGAAATGTGATCTACTCGCCTCCAATTTATTCATCGCAATAAAAATTACAATAAAATCAATAACTGATAACCGATGAGAGATAACCAATTAAAAATCCCTCGTAATTAACGTAATTAATGTGCAAACTCAAAAGAATAAAAAGGTTATAATGATTGGTATTGACAAGCTTAAATTTACATATAAAAATAAATATTTAATACGTTGTCATTATAAAATAATATTTTATATATATAACAATATTAAATTGACAGTATTAAATATTTTTTTATAAAGATA
>NW_017259404.1:891220-894063 GCF_001594045.1 Atta colombica
ATTATTATTGCAAATTTCTATTTCTCTTTTTTTATTGAGAAACATTAGGAATATTTGTATAAAGACAAAAAAACATTTTTATGCGATTGTTTCCAATGTTTTTCTATTCGTGTAATTTAATTATTTTACAAATCTTGTATAATAATTTTGAGAAATATACAATCTATTTTATTTTTCGTTAATAAATTGCTAATTAATATTTATTTTTTTTAAATTAAGGTTTTTAAAAAAATGTTCCTAATAAATACTTTTCATTCCTTTCCCTCTCCCATATATCGGAACATGGCGTTTATTGTTCATTTATTGACTGGCGCAACTTTTTACACAATTCGCGTGCCTGTAGTACGCGAATAAACTATAATGTTTTTCATTGGCAGAACTAATGCGCACTGAAGTGCGCATTGAAGTTGTGCACTAACCTAATCTGAATGTAAAAAGAGATATCTCAATAAAATACCCAATGTATATTTTATCAAATACCACAATAAAATATATTGAGGATTTCGCAGTTTAATTCTATATTTTTATTAAACATCTTTACGTCGATTTATGTATAACGGCTTTAAAGTGCATTGAGTGCGCACCAGCCAATGAAAAATGTTATAATAGTGCATGCACTATTATACTATGTTTGACTACTACCGGTAAAAATTCGTATTGTAAAATTTTATCTCACCTATTAAAAAATATTTGTTTGACTAACTTGAATGCGTCCGCGTGTTTATTCCACGATAAAAATCGATAAAAATTCTTCAAAATGGCCGAGCGACGGGCGATCGGTTCATCGATACCAGTCGACGACCGATTTCTTTTCTCGTTATATCTAACACGATCGCGTAAAACACGGTCGTTATTATCGTTACGATCACCGGGATGGCACGTCCCCGAAGATCCGGCAAACGATGATCCACGAACGCCACGCAATTTCCATAATCGTACCTGTCCTCGCGGAAAATAATGAACGAGAAAGAGAGAGAGAGAGAGAGATAGAATTACGCAAGGTATAATTATATGTTTGATACGCGCGTATGTCGCAATATTCACTCGGAGATGCACGGAGGTGATCGCGTTTCTAGACTTTCCTCCATCGTTCTAGCGTTTATTATGTAGCGCATATAATGCAGTGTAATTTGCATTGTGAATGCGTGCAATTTCTATGTAATTTATGAAAGTTTCCTTGGAATTCTTCACGTAATTTTTCGGAATTTCTATATACATTTGAGAATTTTTCACAATTTCTATGTAATTTTATAATGTCCTGATTTTTAGAAAATTTTTCAGATTTTTTTAATGTAAATTGAAACATTTTTCAGAAATACTAAGAAAGTCTACAGCTTTTCTAAAATTCTTTATGTAAGTGCAACTTTTGGAATATTTTAAGATTTCTCATTCTATAATTTTCGAAAAAAAATTATAAAATCTGGAAGTTTAAAGTATTTAAAAAAATCTTCATAAATTAATATATGTAAATCTTTATATATATGAAATTTTTTAAAATATTGTAAGATATTTTTTTTTTTCACCACAAAAGTACCTCCTCTCATTTTCTAGTTAGCTAAAAATAACAGTATTAGCAGCTAATGATAAATTAATATATAAACATAAAACTCATTCTATGAAACAGTAGCATTCGTATCTAAGTTATTAAAAATTGTGAAAATACTTTAATTGTGCAAAGTATGTTTTTTATTTATGCGCTATGAATTCCAAGCGATTGTGTTTCTATTTAAAAAATCAAAGATAACAATGTACAAGTTTTGGAAAGGTAAAAGTCAAAGATACAATAAATCGATAAATATAATAAATAGGATTGGTAATACTTTCGTTCTATTTGTTAACTTCTTTCTATTTTGCACAATTAGATAGTGTAATTTTACAATTTTAAATGACTTAAGAATGAATATGACTATTTGCTTCAAGAGGGAAGTACCTTAAGAGATGCAACGCAAAAAGTGAAACTATGTGAATAGCATGAAAGCGCATAAATCCTGTGTATTTGATTTTCTAAATCAGTTGTTATTAACACGTAGGGGGCTGACTGACATCCTACTGAGTTCCCAATAAAAAAATTTTTTTTTAGCTAAACAAAATGAGGGTAAAAATTTTTTTTGCGGATTTTAAGAGCGCATAAACACCGCATTATTATATAATTTATTCATTAAAATTTAGTTAAGTAGGGGGGAGGACAATTAGGCAGACGTGTATTTTTTTCCAGTGGAAAGTCTTCTACTATTTTCGCAATAATTAACAAGAAATTGCCGAAAATTGATCTTCAATATTTTTTAAATCAAATACTATATTTTTTTGCTCAAATACTATCAACTTTACAGAAAAACTGAAAGAGACGAAAATTATTTATTTTCTTCTCATAGAGCTCTAAGAATTTTTTTAGAATTTTTTCAGAATTTTTTAATACCGTGTTTTCTCATGTTGTTAAAAATGAGAAAATATAGTACTAAAAAGTTGATAAAAAATTCTGAAAAAATTCGTAGAGTTCTATGAGAAGAAAATAAACAATTTTCATCTCTTGCAATTTTTTCTGTAAGGTTGATAGTATTTGAGTAAAAAATTATTGGAGACCAATTTTCGGCAATTTTTAACAATTAATATTTTGTTAACTATTGCGAAAATTGCAAAATGGATTTTTCATCTCAATTTAGTCTGCTCTACATGTCCACGAACTCTGTCAGAATAATTATTAGACACCCTGTACATCTTATATATTAGGTGTAGTAAAAAGAAATCCATTATTTTTGCATGAAATTGAATAGAAAAATAATGGATTTGTTTTTATTACATCTAATATATATATATAAAATTTTTAATCAATTATAGGATATTAT
>NW_017259404.1:894163-902662 GCF_001594045.1 Atta colombica
AAACATATGCAATAAACCGAAGAGGAAAAAGTTTATTGGCGGAACTTCCGAAGATTTCGACGGTAAATCTTCTCAGAGAAGGGAAAGTCAGTTTATTGGCCGACTGGTCAGGGGTCGCGGTTGATAAGCGGTGATAATGTCTCTCGCTCAGTCTAAACTAGTCAGTTCCGACAGCGGTTCGCGTGAGCGAGCTACTGCGCGTCGTTGTGGTTCACCGCGACCGTATCCAGGTTTCGAAAGTAGGACCTTCAGGGATTCCGGGTGTAAATTAACACTCGAGGAATCCGCGAGTTCGCGAACGAACGGTTTCTCTTTTTCGAATTCGGAGGTGCCTCCTCCGAGATGCGATAGTGAGATATGAGCAAGGATTGCTATGTCAAGAAATATGGATACGTGTTCGATAACGTGAGTACCTGTGCTATTAGTCTGGGAGATCTGATGACGTCTTTGGAATTAGAATAAAAAAGGGTATATATATATATATATATATATAGAGAGAGAGAGAGAGAGAGAGAGAGAGTATTGAAAGAAGAGAATTAATATTCCTAATTTAATTTAATTTCCTTTTTTTGTCTCTGATTATTTCTCTAAATTTCTTCTTTTTCTAATTTCTTCTTAATTTTTTCTCAATTTCTTTTTTAATGAATTGAAATTATTGAAAATACAGTTTTCGTAATTACAATTTGTTATTTATTATTTGTGTTTGTACAAAAAACAATTTTGCTGAAATATCTAAAAGATTTTAGTTTATAGATATAGATTTGAAAATAGTTTTGCTGAACTATCTAAATAATTACAAATAATAATAAAACCAAAATATACAATAGATGTCAAATTTAAGACGCTACAGAACTTCTACTGATTTAAACTATAAAAATAAATATAAAAGAGCCATTAAGAGAGTCGGCGCAATTAATTAACACAAAAATTCAATTAATAAATTCAACTGAAAATACATTGCTTCATAAATTGTACGTTTCACGTCCAATTGTGAGCCTTAACAGTACAAATGATAAATATATAATTACGATAGATTTATATTCTAGAAAAAAGAAATAGATCTGAATACAATTCGCTGCAGTCACAAATAAAACAAATAGTATTCTTTAATTTAAAACAAAAATAATTATAGACGGTCAAGCATAACAAATATTGCAAAAAATATTAACATTTTATCAAACTCACAACTTAAATATCCTACACAATTAACAAATATTTAAAAAATTAAATAAAGAAATAACGGACAAATAAAAGTCAAGAGCAGGTTAGTAGAGCACGATTAAAATCTATTATCAATTATATTCAATTACGAGCTTCAAACGTTTCTCGATTCACTTTTGAATCACCATTGGTGATCATAAATAATATCTGTTTAAAGCCCTACTTTGACAAACTTCATAATCTCCATATTCTACATAACTATTTTGATGAAATAATGTTTTACGAAATCGAACGAAGTTCGAAATCGCATATACGAGTCTGAATAATCACGTTATCAGGAGTTATCATTCGCCAATTATCCGATTTATTCCGATGCTCGTCCAATTTCACGATGCCAACTGCATTCGAAAAAACGATTAAATTCCTCATAAAGGAATCCCATTAATATCGACGTTGTCGAAACGAACGGACACGGTCGATCGCCTCTAATCGGGTCGTTGACTGTCATTTGATCCTCGAACGAATGCGGTGAAAGTCGCGTAACGAGTAACGTTAACAAGCCCCTTCCCTTTGTTGTTAAAAACAAAAAAAAAAATAAAAACGCGAGTTGATCTCGAAGTACGATTTCAAGAGGCCATCAGTTATCTCGAAGATATATAGCGATTCGCGAAGCGAGTCAATCGAGCACTTTGAAAATTGCAGAATATTATTTATTTAGAACGTTTTATTGTTGTTATAAATCTATATTAACTTTTTCTTTTATGCAACTTTTGAAACACATCGCGATTTTGCGATCAACTGTGCTTTCACCGAGATGTGTATGTTGCTTGTGTCCTCGCAAAAATTAATTATTAATATTATTATGTGTCATCGTTAGTCCGTGTCACACTACGCAGTAGAAATTGAGGATTGCAAATTAGATATAAGAATTCGATCAGTTAGATAATTTTAATTTTAATCCGTTTTCAATGGCAATGAAAAGGTGAATGTTAGACTAAGAATCAGTGCTATAATTAGTGCGCTGTAAATATTTAATTAAAAAAGAAATTGTATATGTATTACATAATAAAAGAATATTTTTTTATTGTACAATCAAACGCTAAACATTAGTTGTAATACATGTAAAATTTATTTTTTTTTTTATTAAATATTTGGCGCACTTAATTACAATGCGATTCCTAGTAGTCTTCATTATTATTGCTGAAGCATAAAAAATCTAATATTTTTTAAAATTATTTAATCCGTGGTCTGATTGGCTAAGCATGAAAAGCACAATTTTGCCGAAGTATCTAAAAATTAACAAATATAAAAATTTAATTAAAGAAAATCATTTTGTTGGACCATCATCATAATAAAACATCAATATAATAAAACATCAATATAATAACAAATTTTGACATTCTAACAACCAGTTCGAAGATTCTACATAATTATTTTTATCCAACAAAATTATTTTCATCTGTATCTAGCTAAATATTTTTAGATACTTCAGTAAAATCATCCTTACGTAATTACATGAAATTTTCAATTCGCAATTCTTAATTATCAATGCGAAGTGTGACATGAACGGAATAGATGACGATGTCTAGATCCATATGGAATCGATCCGTTATATGATGGAGATCAGCAGCAAAATCTCCTCTATTCCTCCAGAAAACCAGATTCCTGAAGCACACGTAATCGCTGGCTTGATTTACTCCTTTCACTTTCCGATCTTCATATCCTGACGCATCTACAATACTGCGTTTCTGTTATTGTCATTGCAATGGCAAAAAAAAATGAGAAAAAGAACAATTTTTTCCAAATTTTTGTACGAAATTCATGGTGATTCCTGTCGCGATGGCATAAAAAATGTCTATTAAAAACTCCAGTTTTACAGTAAAGCATTTTGTATTTATATTAAAACTAATCCTTGTTAAAACTTTTGTGTTAAATTTTTAATGAATATAATGTGATCGTGTTATTTGAATATGTGTCAAATTAATATTCAACATTTCTTTCATAGTGTTAAAATAACATAATTTATAAATAAGTGAACAAATAACAAAATTATGTAAATACTTTAAAATGTAAATTCTAAGATAAATGAATAAAATGTGTTAATTTAACATATTATAAATACTAATTTTATTGAAAAATTATACTTCCACAATTTGCTTACAAATTGTGTCTCATTGTTATATTTCTTGTTAATTTTTTGCATAATTTTTGTCACTGTCTAATACATTCTATTGCACAAAAATTTAGGTAAACTATTTGGGATTCTAAACGCTGTTAAGCTCGATTTCACAATATATGGTAACCTTAAAGATTAAAAGTAACAAAGACACTCATGAATGAATTTCATTGATGAATCTATTGATAACCTTTAATCTTTAGGTAACTAAATAAAAATGAAAACAGGCCTTAAAGATTTCTACAATATGTTAAATTTAACACAAATTTTCAAACAACAATAAAAAATGAAAAGTCAATTAAAGCTTATTGTAATTTGAAAAATACATATTTCAAATAAATTTAAATAACAAATATTCATGTACAGAAAAAAAAATTTTAATTTAACACATTTCACATCTCAAATCACTAATTTTTG
Source organism: Atta colombica (assembly GCF_001594045.1). NCBI lineage: Eukaryota > Metazoa > Arthropoda > Insecta > Hymenoptera > Formicidae > Atta > Atta colombica. Next base: position 897,918 of record NW_017259404.1, read on the forward strand.
TTTGTTTAATTTAATATAAGATGAAGATGTTAAAAAGTAATATTATGTAAAAAATTAATTCAAGAAGCGTAATACTTTGATACAATTTAAAAAATTTTATGTTAAATTGATATATTATAACATTAAATTTAACTAAAATTATATACTATTTTTACATTTTTAGTTTGGACAATGCCTCTGTGATATTTAACATATGCAATATATAGATTTAACAGACACATATTTACTGTTACAAACGAGAAAATAACACAAAATATTTGTACCTTTTTATATAAAAATATGTAATTATTACAGTTGTACAGAACGTATTCTTCAATAAAATTAAAATTTATAATATATTAACTCAACACACATATTTCATTTATTCTTGGAATTTATGTTTTAAAACTACATTATTTTTATGTTATTTGTTTATCTATAAATTGGGTTATTTTACTGAGAAATGTTAAATTTTAATTTAATATAAAATATTCAAATAACACAATCATATTATGTTAAATTAAAACTCGAATATATTAAAAATTCAACACAAAATAAGAATGTGAACCGTTTCTAACACAAATACAAAATATTTTTTACTGTGTAGGGGGGAGGGTATATTATATTTTATCTTTTAATATAATTATTTTAAAAGATTAGTTTTAAAATAATTATATTAAAGACAAAAAGAAGACAAAAAGATTAGGAAAACCTCTAACAGTATTTAGAATTTAATAGGAATTTAATTAGATCTAATTGGAGTCTAATTTTTATTGCACTCTAGTTTTATTTTTCCATAACGTGTTAGGTCAAGTTTGAATCCGGAAATATGAAATGGTCATGTCAACCGGGTGATTTGCAGGATGTTTAAAACCGCTGACAGAAAGAGATAATTTTTATCCGGTAATAAATGTTAAAATACCGCAATGTTTTTGCTACACTTTTTTCTGTTCAAACAGCGATATCGTAATATAATATGTTTACGAATAATATTATTTTTATTCTCCTGCACATTTCACGTGAAACATTTCGTTAAAATGACGAATAAGAAACTTTTTGCGTTTCTCATTTGTTATTTATCAAAATAAGTTCAGTGTACATCTTTGATGACAGGAAGTTTTTTGAGAAAATTATACAACAAAAACACGCTCCAATTTAACGAAAAAAAATTTTTCTAAATAAAATATTCGAAGAAATTATTTTAATTTTTTGATTTTAAGTTTTGAGTTTAAGAGATCAAGAGTTTAAAAGATTCAAAAAAATGTTATGTCACACTTTACATCGCATTTTTGAGAAGTTTCTGAAAATTGTAATAGATAAAACTTCAATGAAAAATGACTATCGATTAGATGTCGAATTAATGTCGAAATTAAGACTGTTGACTTATTTCGAAGATTCGAATTTTTTCGGAGCTCCAAAAAATACGTGTGAATGATGAATTCATTTAAGAAATGCTAAAAATATTGTAAATGAAAAGAATTAATTAATATATGCATATATTGAAAAAAATGTAATGTTCTTAAATAAGGAAGTTTGGAAGTATTTTTTTATATTAATTTATATAAATAAGGAAAGATAATGCTCAATAAAACAATCCAATTAAGAAAATTTAAAAAGTAAATTTATTTTCAAATGAATGAATAAAAAATAGTAAATTAATATGAACGTTTTGACTTTATTGATTGTAAGTCTTTCTTAACATAAAACAATCATTTTAAGAACGAAAAATCGAGAACGAAAAAAATCCTAAAATTGATGAATGTGATTATAACGTGATCTTACGTACATATTTTTTAATTTAACGGCGTAATTACGACGATAAAAACAGTTCGAAGTTTGAAGTATCAAAGATTTTGAAATGTCGAAGCTTCGAATCTTCAAGTTCAAAGCCTTCGAAGCAAGTCATTAGCTCCAGTCGGAATTATTGATGTCGATTCGATATTAATTCGACGAATTATTTCTGACTGGGAACATTTCTGAAGCTTTCGAGCGTAAAGAAACAATAATAATTATTATCTGAAAAAATAAAATAAGAAAAGATAATAATTATTATTGTTTCTTTATGTTCGAAAGCTTCAGATTATAATTAATTATTTTAATTTTTTTCTTTATATTAAACCGCATTATCTACAATAAAGAAAATGACATGACATTTACCTTTTGAATTCCAGATGGATTCGCCGTCAAGATTTGAGCTGGCGAAGACAGCGGAGGTGCATCGGCACGGTGCCGGTGAAATCACAGAGATGGGCGAGGTGAAGGTAACCGCGCCGAGCAGCAACGTCGCGACGTCGATGCCATCGACGACGCACCCCAGTGGCAGTGACGCGATGCCCTGCAAGAACGGCGGCTGCAAAGTCTGGAGGAACAGCCGAGTCGGAGGCAGCGAGCCGCACACCGAGAGTCCATGGCACTCGCTCAAAACCATCTTCCTGATCTCCGTGATCGTGGCGTTCCTCCTCTGGATCATCATCTACACCCTGCTGGACCAGTATCGAATCTTGTGATCGGGATCACCCTCGCTTTAGAAATCCTGCTGTGTTCTCGCGATTGCAAATCGGCGATGAATTCTGCGGCCTCGTGATTTATGGGTGATATCAGAGCTTGATAGCGATCTCGTTGGTATTGAGATCGCGATTTGTGATCTGATCTACGTGACTTCGTGTTCTCAATTATAATCGCTAGTTTGCGGGTTCTGTGACTTTTCCCAAGTAAACCACATAATAAGAACGATTTTGCTGAAGTATCTAAATATTTAGTTACTCTCTAAAACTTTTTGAACAAACTTCACTTTTAAAGAATAAAATTTGGATCACTCTTTCTAGACTGGTTTAATTTTCAATTTTTCTCTTTGAGAATACTTCAATAAAACTGTAACTAACAGTAATGAATGATATATATATAATTTCACACTCAACAATAAAATGTAATATAACATGTTACACAGTAATTACATTGTTGAATGTGAAGTTGTAACATTGATGTTACTGACGTTTACTGGGTTGTGACTTTGTGATTTATATTCGATGTTGAATTCTGCAACTTCTTCGTGATTTTGTGATAATCCACGATTGATATCAGGATTGGCAATCCATGCAGCGTGTTTCGCAGTTCTAAGTGGTTTACTGCTATTGGGACCAATTGAAGAATGTACCATCTCTATTCTGCATCCCTAATTTTACAACGTTTGTATTACAAATCATGTTTTGCGTTGTGACGATTGCTCATCAAAACGAAATGTGAACAAATCTTTGGAGAAATTCGGAAGGAACGACCGAACGCTCAAGGAGACGTCCTCCCGGCAGCTAAAGGCTTCCATAAATCGGATTGTAATATTGTATATTTCGTACTGTTTTATAAATATTTGGCTCCTGTAAATATTCGAATAAAATACGGCATTACACAGTACATTATTAGATTATTCGATCCTTTTATTATCATACTCGAGCAGATTGCGCGCTGAGTCTGGTTGTTAAAAAATTAAAAAGTACGGCAAATCTTCTTTTTACACAGAGTTGTAAATAATACTGAGAGAGACGCGATTCTTAAGAAAGATTTTTAAAAATTGCGCGGACCTTAGTAAATCTACAAATCGTTATAGATCAAAAAATTCGTTCGCCTTCTCTTTTTATGACACTTACGCTAATCAGACAAATAAATAAACGAATGTTTTGATCAAAGCAGCTTAATGACTCCACGTTTTTTGGCCGGGATTATAATAGGCAAGGATCTCAAAACGACACATAATGTAGAGGAGAAAAGGGTAAATTAAATCACTAAAAGATATCATGGGCTACGAGAGATTATATAGATGCTTCGCGTTGTATGGTTACAGAATTCTTCGTTATTTTTCTCTTTTCTTCTCTGCTCTCGAATCAAACAAGTCCCCTTCTTCTCTACACAGTATCGCGATGAAATTGTCGTTGGTAAAAAAATATGACTGCGCACGCATGATCGAGCATGTATCTCGCGAGACAATCACACAGCAACGGGCTCAGCGAATCGCGATCCGCGGTAGACGACAACATTATCGTTGTTGGGAACAAACGATCTGAGACAACCAGAAGCCAGCAGCCTCAGTCTCAGTCGCAATCGCAACTGCAGTTACAATTGCAGTCACAATCGCAGTCGCAACCACAACCACAGCAACAGTCGCAATCGCAATTACAATTACAATTGCAACCACAACCGCAAGTGCAGTCGCTACCGCCGTTGACGATAACAATAACGTCGTCGACGAACACACGAGATCGAGAGACGGATCCGATGCGACAGCATCCAAGCGTATGGAGATTGCGGGACAACGACGACAATAACGATGATGACGACGACGACGAGAACGAAGAGGAGCAAGTGGACAATGTGATTCCACTTTCGTATGCGGTTTTTATCGAATGAGCGAGTAACGATTGTGCGTATTTTTCAGTTCTCCGCGACGACGGAAAGACGCATGCCACCGAGGATGATCTTGGTCAGCTGGGACAGCTTTCGCACGAAGCTGCTGCTATTCCTGATCGGGTGCCTTCTCATCTGGGCCTGCGTCTTCTTTCCTCTACTCGGCACATGAACATTGACTCTTGCTCCTCCTCTTTCTCCTCGTTTTCCATTTCCTTCTTCTTTATCATTCCTCAGATGCGAAATGATGACATCGAATACACTTAAATCGATACGGCAATTCGATGCGGCGACATTCAACACGATCACACATACATACTTTCACGCGTTACATTTGCATATATATTATATATATGTATATATATATATAT
>NW_017259404.1:902762-917112 GCF_001594045.1 Atta colombica
TATACGTCTAATCATAAATATATTAATTTACGTAATGGCCTTCGCGAAGAAGTGTTAATAGCTCATCTCCGAACCATCTTAAAATTCATTTACTTCTCCTTTCTTTTCCTTTAAATAGAAATCGTACACAAAATCATTGCAAAATCTCCATGGCTTTATATGTCTCCATGATACACATAATTTCAATATTTTCTTTTTTAAATAATTATCGACGAACGTGTGGGTTTAAGACGGCTTGAAAATGGCTCTTCGGTTGCGAGACAGAGAAGACTTGAACGAATCCGTCTCTGTCGCTCCCGTTCAAGTTCCCGCAATATTTTTTCCGCAATATTACGCAATTACTATATCGATTACTATCCTCCTTGGGATCCGGTCGCACGATCGATTTAATCAACCGCAATCCCTTGGAAAGTCCGCTGCGCACGGTCTTCGTCGCGCAATTACGCTACATTCTTATTTATGGAACACTTTCGTTGTGTTAACATATGTCGTTATATGGATGCCGTTGTTCTCTTTTTTTTTTCTTACGTACTTACGGTGGTAAATATCTCTCGTTTCTAATCGTTTGCTCTAGATGAGAATATCGAGTAACGACTTAATACGGTATAGTTTCTGTACACAGGACGAGTCAACAGAAGCGGAATCTTTAAGAATCTCCCGTGAATCCGAAGACAAAAAAATATATGCAATGCAATTCGTGGTTAACTTGAATGTTTATAGATAACAAAACTATAATTGATTAAAATATAAAAATCGAAATTAATCCACGTTTTATTTCCTTCAACAATTAATAGTAAATATACGGCACAATTTTTTTTTTCAAATTCAAAAGAAAAAAAACGTTTCATTTCCGTTGACTCAGCCTGTCTGATCAACGATTTTCGTAACGTGCACGCGATAATACGACCATAATATTTTCTATAATCGATGTCTTACAAATATAGCTTACATGTACTACTAATTTGGCATGTAACAATCGTGACTGTGCGTTTATATACGAGTAACTGATACGTCGCGATGAAGGAATTCGCGTAATATTGCAAGATCTACCGAATCCTCCTTTTTCCGCACGACGTGTCCAAATAAACTTCATTTATGAATTCTTTTTATGAAAAAACATTTCGTTCAATCTATCTCATTCATGACTTTTAGTTATCTTAAATAATTTTTTTTTTAAATCTGTTTGAATTTTTTCTTCTTATTCCTGGATGGACTTCCAACCCACATAAAAGAATCGCAATACCACGAATAAAAAACAGAATAACGTTTAGCCTATCCATTTGAATTAAAAATTTTAAAAGAAGAGAATAAGACGATTATTGTCTAACCGTGTTCTTAAAACTTAACTTACATGTCTCGACTTCGCATGTAATTCCAAGAGAATATTCCAACTTTTCATCAAGAGAAAATGAACTCTGTTATAGATTGCACAAAGAATTCATAAGCCGGACATGTCATGGAACATCTTGCGTACATTACGCTGTTAGTCACGCGATGGTAATCGATGGGATAAGTTTCCGAAGTGTCTAAATCGTATTTCTAATAACTCGGAATAAATACAAGTGATGATGGATATGATTCGTGTGAAAAACGCCTCAATCAATCGAACGAAATTATCGAGTACGCAAGAAAAGTTAATTAAAATATCGCGGAGCAAGAGTAAATGCATCTGGAATGCCACGATAGTATCTATTACACGAGAGTAACCGAGCAAAATTAAACCGGTATGTTCAATAGAATAAAAATCAAGAGTGTGTTCTCATATAATCTCTCTCTCTCCTTAACTTAATTAATTGTTCTGTTATACGAAAAAGTGATAAAATTTCACGACTATAAAACAATGAAAAACGAACTACAATATGGCGAGAATAAATAAATCTTTGTACGTGTATATGTGTATGTGTATTGTGTGTTACTACGCAATTTTGCGCGAGGAAGATATTTCGAGTTCGATACTCCTGAGCGTCGTTATTAAAATTTAAAAAAAAAAGGATCTTATATATATTCGCGAACGAGATAAATTTGATATTTCCTAAACGTCGAACATTAGGATAAAATCGTCGTTCAGGTTTGTGACTACGTATAATATTTGGAGTAACAATCAACGCGAAAACGTATTTCACGCGCGAGAAATGTAATACCGTTCCGATATTCCTGAAAGCGTCGAGTTAGATTATAATAAAATAAAAAAATAAAAATTAAAGTCGTTTATATTCGCGGCTTGTACGTCAGAGTGACGTGAAACGTTTTCACGTCCATCTCCGTGCAATCCTGCGGCCCAATGACACCGTCGCCACTGGTGCGCGATGGCACACGCGTCTCCTTGCTCGCGTGCTCCTCGAAGATATCGTTATGGCTGCTGTCCATCATCTTCTCGACCGTTGGCTGCTGCTGATCCGCTGCCATTACACGCACGATCTTCACGTTCTTGATCGTCTCCAGGGAACGCGACTTGGACGCTTCCGTCACCATCGCTGCCGCGGCCGCTGTAGCCGAGCGGCCAGCTCCTTTAGTGCCGTTCTCTTTGTTGCGACGAGACGAGTTGCGATGCCAACGTTGCTTTTCCCTAGAGCAAGTTCTCCGAAGACTCGGCCGCTTCACTGATTCCGCACTGGCGCTCAAACCCGTAGCTGTATTCAAAAAGACTTCATTAAATAAAGATTCAAGGACAAAAGTTGCTTTCCTTTTAAGAGACAGTCGATACAAATTTCGTTCTATCCTTCTTGCCATTCAATAAATAACAATAAAGAAATTATATTAATAGTGTTTCCTAAAAGAAAAGCAGCCAGAAACAGGTGTTTGATGATATTCGAATATTTAAGAAACCAGAAAAGAAAAAGGTTGATGCAAGCCAAAATATAAAGAACTTTAACTTATGTAGATGTAACGGGAAAAACGCCACGAATTTTTTCCCATACCTAATATATAAATGTAAAAATAATTAAATCAACAGTATTATTTCTCTCTCTCTCTCTCTCTCTCTCTCTCTCTCTCTCTCTCTCTCTCTCTAAAATATATATATAAAAAAAATATATATATATATAATAATCTGAAGAAAATATGATAAGAAAATATGAGATTAAAGAGCAAAAATATCAAACTCGTATCAATCTTCTTCTTTCTAATCAAAGGAGACTCTCATGTGGTTGTTTACCTATATTGCCAGAGGAAGATCGATTGGAACCTCGTAAAATGTGTATCGCCGATGGATCACTGTCCGAGGCAACTACAGGCGTGAGAAACCATTCAGATCTAGTTCGCATTCGTGCGGCTTGCCTCTCATGAACCTGCGATGGCAACGATAACATTTATTAGTTCAATTGTCTGTTTGTCTTCATTGAGACACGATCTTACCTGCGGCAGGTAACTGAGACTCTTGGTGCTCTCGGCATAGCGATTCACCGCGCGAAGCTCTTCCAGCGTCATACCCATTGTCCCATGCTTAGAATGTTGACTACCGTTACTAGATGAACGACTAGGTGCCTGTAATAATATAATCTATTTTCTATGTTGCTTCAAATATTTTTTATATTACGATTGCGACGTAATACGAGACTATAATTGCGATTTCTTATCAATAGATGCGTTTATACCTGGAACAAGCCGTTTTCCTCTAAGCTCACCGAGAGGCGCGTGTAACTCTCGAGTAATGTGTTCTCTGGAATCATGCCTAATGATGATGCGAGATTCACGGTCTCCGGCACGTGAATCAACGCCGGAGTTGACTGCGATTCTTCTTGGTGCGACATACCTATATATATAGTGTGAATTAAAAATTATTCCGATATTGTATAGAGATACTTAGAATCTTTTTGTTGTTATTTAATGTTAGATTAGATTAATAGGAATGAAAATATATTCCCCTTTTCTCATGCTATATAAAATCTTAGCCAAAAATATTAGGCACTTTAATAACTATTAAATAAAAATTTTAACTAAAAAATTAATTTATGGAATTTACTGTAAATTATTTTTTTGTTTCAAGAATCCTTTAAACTTGTGTATAATGATAACAATCAATAGATGACAATGTAAATAAAAGAATTCCTAATGGATGAGAAAAATATTAGTGTCTAATATTTTTTACCAAAATTGTATAGTCGTTTTAAATTATTATTGAGTTAAATTATTAATTATTTTTTCCCTAAAAGAGAGATAAAAGAAAAATCTTTTTTATCGAATACGAGATGCGTTATAGAAAAAATGATGGCGCAAGAAAAAAAATATGATTCTTGTTTCTGATGTCACGATACAATGATTATAGCCAATATGTTACAGCAATAGTAGAGAATCTAAATGCTCAATTCAATGAGATCAGATTCACTTACATTCTAAATTCAACTTCAATCCCCATTTTTCGCACTCGTATTGCAACCACGATTTTTCAGCCTCCAGCGACAGCTGTCCTAAAATTCATATACTCAAGTCGTACACGCGCGATTAAATCGTCGTAAATAAAAATGTGCGCGCATACTTACTCGATACGAGAGTGTCCGGCGGATATCGGAAACTAAAGATCCAATCTTCTTCCACTTTTAATATCCGGCCGGTTATACGCGCGTAATACTCGTAATTATCTCTTCCGAACAGATTGGAAACACCGAAATTGTCTATCATGAACTTGGTAATACGAGTGGCAATCTGAAAATAAATCGACCATTAATGACAAATAATATTGAAATCCTCGAAAGAATTTCGATACCTTTACAATAAATTTTTCTCGAGCGACAATAAATTTTTCAATTCGCAGAGTGACATTCTTAAAAAATTGTGTTTATAAAAGATGAGTGCTTTTCAGCAAGAGATACCATTGACAGAATTATGACAATCTTGTTTGCTAATATTAAACAAAAATAAGATTCACTGTATTACACTTTTTCTCTCCTACTAGAAAACATCCAGTACAAAAATAAAGAAAAAAGAATAAAAAGAAAAATATAAAATACAGCAATTATACAAAGATTATTTTCTTTCAGTTTAAATTAAATTATACAGAATAATTTTTAATGCTCGGATTAAAGTATATTAATTGATATTAATGATTTTAAAAAATAACAATAGCTGGTGGGAAACGAAATTATCCGAGCATGATAATAATAAAGATCAGATTTCGCGTCAAGTACCTTAAATCTGAGAACATCCTCCATCTTAGCAGTCTTGCCGTCACTGACGCAACTATGAAAGAATGAAGGTGCAACGGACACCCCCAAGGCCTCGCTGGTCATCCCCGTGTGCGCTCGCTCACAATTTACTGCTACTATCCTGAATGTTCCAAACAGCAGTACCAGTAACCGTTGTGTGTATATCGGCATGGAGGTAATTAATCTGCGCAGCGTAATTTCCTTTGTAAAGCCAACTAGTCTCGAGAATATAGTGAGAGTGTAAAGAAATCATCACCTGTGTATCTGGTCCCGTTGTTGTTCTATACTATCTAGCTGGATTATGGTAAACAGTTGTTGCTCCGTCTCTTTACCGAATATTCCACCGGGTATCTTGCGCAAAAACTTTTTTAGAACGCTGGCTATCGTGTAATCACTGAAATTGTCCATGTTGACTAGATGTCCGGTTTGCAGGAAGTGTACCAGTTTCTTCATGTTACCCTGGTGACCAGGTGCTCGAAAGATATCTTTTCTGAGTGGAGCTTCCTTATTCAGTTTCAATATAAGGACCTGGAATAAGGGGACGTTATTATTGTAATTGTATATATTTGTATATTCACATATTACTACATATTACTAAGCATCAAGATTCATTTTAACCGAAAATGGCTTTCTTCTCTCTCATTTAAAATCTATCTATTTAAATTATTATTATTACTTTATAATTCTAAGAGTTTTAATTTTCCGTCTACAATTTCGATTTTTTTTTCAAATTTCTTTACTCTTAGCTTTCAAAAAATGTGGAAAAATACAGGATTACTTTTCAACATTTCTATTATCAAATGAATTTCTTAATTATTTTAGAGATATCTCAATCCTTCTTTATTTCGTAGAAAGAGTGAAATTGTGCGAAAAAAATAAAAATATATAAACCTCTTTTCTCGCGCTACATATAATTGTTATCAATTATTACTAATTGTAAATTAAATTATTTTGTTTCCAAAGGATATATATAAGAAAAATCTTTTTAATACAAGATACATTGCAAAGGATTAAAATATAATATAAGTTTCATAATCGTGATTTACCAGTAACGGGCCAGGAATATCATTTTTGCACACTTCGTTCAAGGGTGCACCAAACTTGACCCTGCAAAAAGAAAGCAAAAATTTGCAAACGTTATTTTCTCAGCTAATGGGAACACCGGATTCGATTCCAACGAAACAATAGCGGGAAAATCGCATGAACTCTGAATGTAATAATTCAGCCTAAAACGAATTTCTCTAAAATAGGCACGGGAAAATATGTATGTTGAATTGGAGGCGTAGGTGGTGCGTTTCATTGTTTATTACACAAAATTGCGCTACTAGATATCGTTACTCTGGATTCGCTAAACGAGTGCTTTCAGCATTATTAACACAATGAATCTCCGAGATGTCAATGCATATTAGTAACATACGATATACTTAATCTTCGCAAACTCTGCGATTACTTACAAATGCTACCACGCATCTCCTCAGAACATCAAACATATAACGCAGAATGCTGACAATATTTGCTCGACATATCGTTAAATATCAATTATCACATCTGTGAAAAAATTTAAAAGATCTTTATTACCCCGATTAATTTCCTTATCGACATGCTGTCTCACTATGCTTTATCTATATACTAAGTTAATAATCATCTACAAGAAATTGATTGTCTAACTGTATAAACAATTGATTTAAATTCACGATTATGTAAATACAATTTATAATCAGATTTATGCTTTCTACTTATTGTTAAAAGTATTGCAATTAAAATTTTTAAAAAATATATATTCGAATTTATGTTCCTCTTTCTAATTAATACACAATCATAAAAAATTGATATTTTTTTCAATCATATGTACTGTAAATATTATATCACAACTAATAAATTATATAATAACCTCTTTCCTTTTTCCCAAAAAGTATATTTGTGATTTGAATTAACAATTATATAAATTTTTTACAATCAGACGAGTCACGTCTTTTACTCTTTATCAAAGATATACATTGTAACCAAGATTTCCTGAAAATTTATATTCGATAAGAAACTGGTATACATTATTTTTTTAAATGATTTATTGTTGTATATATCTATTATGTTACAGCCAATGAATTGTATATTTACCTCTTTTCTTATGACTTTCCAAAAAAAATACAAATCTATACAAAGTTTCTATACACATGCGTATATAAATACAAGAAAAAGGTAGTTAATTTTAAAATAACACTTTCTAAAGATAAAATATTGATTAATAAGCGACCGAAGGGTAACCATATTATTTTCGTAAAACGATATACTAACTTTTCCAGGCGTCTCGGGTGCGGAGGCTCTGAGGAGGGATGTCCACAGCTAGTTACAACATTTCCTAACGTAGCAGCGCGTCGATGCATTCTCTCTGTCCAGCTGCTCATTGTACAAAATCTAATGGCAATGACATGCGAGCACTATTCACTCTGGCTCTTCGCTTCTTCCAGCAAAAACGTCACGATCTCCTTCCTCTGATCTTCCGTGCCTCCTTCAATTCAGTCGCTGAAAGCACACATCATAAGATTTTTCCTGCTCTCAGTTTCTAATTTCTGATGCAAATATGTACTACGTTATGACTTAGAAATTGATTTCCATTGTATATATCCTTATTGTATATCGATCACTTATAAAGATAACTTTGAATTCGACCTCTTCACTCTGATTTATTATCATCGATATTCTCGAAACTCAAGACTCTTCTTCCTAACTCAAGAATGTTCGTGCAATTTTACCAACGTTAATACATGAGCTTACTTAAATAAAACAAGTTTGATGAATAAAATTTCACTAATGCATAAAGGAAATTCCATTAAATAGAGAAATATAATTACATTATTTCTGTATTGTCTGCCGTGAAAAAAGCATTGATACAACTAAGAAGTCAGTCTGATAGAATATCATTTAATTAAATTAAAAAAAAATAGAATCTTAGATACAGATCGAAATGATTTCGACAATTTGATCTTAGCAACTAGTGATTCATCAATGTGGGAATTATCGGAAAGAAAGGAAAAAACTATGAAAGCAAGAAGGAAGAGAATGAATGTAATGTCCACTTCTATGTAAATTAACTTGAATCTTGGATAACTTTAAATTTACTTATCTTTTTCTAGTTCTAAGAATTAGAAAAGATAAAGATAAAGAGTAAGCTAAACTCAGATTAAAATTAATGTACATTTATAAAAATGATTCTAATTTTTATTGTTAGAATTGGAGAAAAATAAAAAGTTAAACCAAGCTAAAGTTAAAATTAAAGTTATCTTAACATAGATTTACTTTAATATCAATATAACTTATTTGTTATCTTTTCCTAGTTCTGAGAATCAGAAAGACATATGTCCATTTTTATATCAATAGAGTATCTTTAATCTCAGTTTAATTTCCTGTTTATCTTGTTCTGATTCTTAGAATTAGAAAAGATAAAGAATAAAGTAATTGAGATCGAAGTTAATCTACATTACAGAAACAAACGTAATTCTAAACAAAATAAAAACAAAAGGTAAGTCAATGTTGGTCCAACTAACTTTTCATCTTTTCCTAGTTCTAAAAATTAGAAAAAGAAGAAAAGTAAATTAAACCCAGAATAAAAATCTACATTGATAGAAATGGATATTCATCTTTTTTTAATATCTATTTCTACCAATGTAGATCAACTATAATCTTGGATTAACTCCTTTTCTAGTTCCAAATATTAGAAGAGAATAAAAAGTAAATTAAATCAAGAATTAAAGTTGATCTACATAAATCAAGAGAAATGAATACAATTCTTGTAGCTAGAAAAAGAATGAAGTTAGTCGAACAGAGATTGAATTAAAATTACATTACATTGATAGAAACGGACATAATTCACAAAATTAGAAAAAGGCAACAAGTTAAACTGACATTAAAATTCATTAAACACAGAAAGAAAGACAAGGTATAAAATACAATCCCGACAATCGTGTCGACAATATGAGAGCCGGGAATGGAAAGGGTGAGGGAGAGGGAGAGGAAGAGGAAATCTCACCGAGGCACGGAGCGACGACGGTGAAATCCCCTCGCCGTCGAACGTCGGACGTCGAGTCGAGTGAGCACCGCGAGCGTTTCGCGGTCAGGTTAACCTAATCACGCGCGGAGACGAGGCAGCCGCGGGCGGGCGACATCGCGCGGCGCGGGAACGACGGGGGAACAAGAAACGGACACGGCGGAGGTGGTCGCTCCCGCACGCATCAGCGCGGCCGCGTCTACGTTTCCATGGAAATGTCGCGGCCGCGGTGCCGGAGCAGCATCGTCTCGGCCGTGCCACGCCACGTTACGCCCACGTTACTGGGCACGCCAGGACTCCAGAATACGGCACACCGACCGACCACACGTGTCTTCCTCGTCGGGGAGAGGGAAAGGGGGAAGAGAAGGAGGAAGAGAAGGAAAAGGAGGAGGAGGAGGCCACCCTCGTCACACGGTGTCGACGACGTGCGAACGGCGGCCGCCAGCGGGCCAGGAGGAGGGCATCACTTCTCACGTAACTGCCACGGCCCGCACACCACCGCCCGTAGCAGCAGCTATCATCGCAAAAAATCAATATGATTCCCCCCTGGATAGCCTGAACTACCTCGACTGCCTCGACTGGCTCGACTGGATGGTGGACACACTGACGGACGGATGGATGGATTAATGGCAAATTCACATGGCGCTCTGATGGCCATTGGCTGCGTTCAGCAGATTTAATAATTGAGTGAGCGCTCCAAACTTCTTGCACGATTCACTTTTCTTCCTTTTCTCTCTACGTTGGAGAAAAAGAGAGAAAAGATGAATGGTGCAAGAACTTTAGTTAAAAAGAACAGACTTAAGTATTTAAAACTGTGAGGAGAGATGGAATTTTGCGCGGTAAATAATTGAGAACCTAACCTAACCTCAATTATTGTTTACTATTTGCCACAATGTTGTTCGTGCCTGTCGTTTTTAACAACACATTTGTTTTTTATATCATGAAATGCTTTTTGCCAGTCAAATTGACTTTATGCACACGACAGCGATGATTTTTTGTTGCAAATATTTACTATAAATAAATAAAAGGACCAAAATTAATGAAATCTATTTTGTCAGGATAAAACGTGACAGAACATGACAACACGTATATACATGCATGTAGTTTGCATAAACTACATTGAAATTAACAGTTTGAAAACCGTAAATTTAGCGTGACTGGAAATTCAAGTAAGCGCTTTTTTATTATCTTGCATTTTCTTATAATTGTTTCAGCTCCTAAAAGAGATTTTATTTTAAAAAATCATTATTTTAAAAAATCATGTTTCTTATTTTCATTTGCAAAACAACATAATAAGAACTCATTAAAATCGGAGTAAGATACTTCTATGTGTTTCCTTGTGAAAAATATATTAAATTTAAATATTTATTTAAATAGTATATACTATTTAAATAATAATAACACCAACTAAACTAATTATTTACTCAATAAAAAAAGTGATAATTGAATTAATTAATAGTTCTTGTACTAAACAAATGTATCTTTACATTCAATAAATATTTCGTTGGTTATTCAAACAAATATTTTATTAAAATTTAATACATTTTTTCACCGCGTGTATTAAAATTTTATTTTTTTAAATTTTGTTTCTGTTCTTCTTAATTCATTTAACTTTGTGATAATTAAATTTATTTTCTTATTTTCTTTCTTATTCTCAGTAATATTGTATATATGCTATATGCTGGACAAGATTAAGATAAATTTTTACAAAAAAATTAAGTTAAAAGAAACTTATATGTTAATAAGAATAACAAAAAGAAGATGATGGAAAATAACAGCAGAGAGCAGGGATTTAAAAGAGGATTGGAAGCAGATAAGATCCTTGGTTCGGCAGATGACAATGGAAAACTGATGTACTTGATACAATGGTAGGTAATAAATCTCATGTACTTGTGTTATTATTATTAATATTATGTCCCAGGTAGTCCCAAAATAATACAATGAAGATGATAGAAAGTTAAAGTTATTTTAGGAAAAAATTATATATTAATTAATGATGCCATTCAATACACTTTTTGATGATTTAATGATAAATTCTTGACATGATAATAATTTTTAAGTGATTTTTTTAGTTAAAAAATACAAGATTATAGTAAGATCAAAATACCAGTTAAGTTCAACTCATTTTGAAAAAAAAATCATAATAATGTCATTTGATATATTTTTGACAATAATTTTTTGACAAATTTATGACATCATGATTTTTAACTAATTTTTTAATTAAAAAACGATCATTTAAAAATTATTGTTATGTTAAAAATTCATCATACAATCGTCGTAAAAAGTATATCGAATGACATTCTGATTTTTTTTTTTTAATGACTTCTATTTGATGTTATCTTGATCTTATTATAATTTTATATTGTACTTGGATTCCTTGATGATCAAGTTGATAAAGCATCCGAACACAATGAGAGAAATCCAGATTTGAATCCTGACTAAAGTGATTTTTTTGTAATAAATTTTTTACAGTGTTAAAAGATGCTCATTCAGTAATAGACTTCAGTAATATTAAATTAAAAAAGACTTCAGTAATATTAAATTGCTTGTGGTATTATATAGTTCAGCCAATATAGAATTGCGTGTCAAGCCGACAAATAATCAGCATATAATTGGCTGGAAATTGTAAAAATTCACATAATTATGTATTTAGGCATAAAACTTCATCTTGACCAAATGAGAGCCTTCATTTGTGTTGATATATTTATTTCTAACATTTAATGTACATTCAGAAATACAAAAAAAGAATTTAAATTAATGAAAATAATAAACAATTGAAGCCGATTGACGAGTAAGAATAATTTTGTTTGTGCAGGAAAGGAACAGATGCAGTCGACATGGTGTCTGCCAATGAAGCCAATGCCAAATGTCCTCAAATTGTTATCCGATTTTATGAGGACAGAATGACCTGGAATAAGGCAAAAATAAAAGCGTAAAATATTTCATGAATTTCCTTGAAATGGGAGGCTGGATCTCTATATATTTTAAGAAAATTGTCTTTTATTGTGATCTCTTGATGCGGTCAAAATCTTATTACAAGTGCTTTGAAGCACTTTACTAATTAGCTAATCAAATAATCCTTCATTGCATTTGTAGTATCACGTTAACCGTTTTCTATGTAAATGTATTATAGATATTCTTAAGTTATAACTTTTATTGAAATGAATCTATATCTTTTTTTATCATTGTTCATTTAATATATTTCCTTTAGTCTCTATACTTGACTCTTTAACAAAATATCAATTTTTTTAAATTGTTTGTCTGTTCTTTATTTTGCAATATTTTCCATTTGTTTTTTTTTATTCACAATTTTTGAGCAGAAAAAAATTAATATCACAAAAGTTTGTCTAATTATCCCAAATATGTTTCAAAAATTTTTTAAAAAAAAATATTTTCTGATAAAAAAAATATAATATACGAGATAACTAAAATGGAGTTGAATCTTTGTGCATATCTTAAGTGCAATAAAAAAATAAAATATATAATTGAAAAGATTTATTTCAAGTATTTATGAATCCACATTCATCATCATTAGGTGGTAAATTTAATTCCTGCTGTTTTTTTGTTTCTAAATTTGTTTCAAAGTGAAGATAAATGAATATCTTAATCAAAATAATTTTCCCCATTTTCTATTATTTTTTCCCATCTCTCCGACAACAGGACAATCCCACGACGGTAGAATGCGATGTCTTTCGAAGATCCATTCATCCATTTTTGGACTTCTTCATGACTGGAGAAGTGTATCCATAAGTGCGTGTTGCATTGATGGTAATCCGACGGTGCCAAGTTTGGAAAGTATGCTGGATGCGGGAGGATTTTTCATTCAAATTATAAAAGTGTCTGCTTTACTTTCCGCAACATATGATCAAGTGTTATTATGCAACAAAATGACTGCGTTGATTGTGGATGATCTTTTTTCCATCAATTCATTACTCAATTAACGTAATTGCCGTTGATTAGCTGTAACGGTTTCATTCAGACAATAGCTCCTAATACAGCACACCCTCCTGATCCCATCAAATGCAGAGCAGTTCTTAGGCCTGCAAATATTCTTCGGTGTTGAAGTGGATGGTTGGGGCTTACCCCTAATTTCCTCCGCTTAGGATTATCAAAATAAATTCATTTATTATCGCCAGTCACAATGCGCCACAAAAAACTCTTTTTTCTTTGCCTGACAAGCAAAGAAGTCATGACAGACAAACGATTCAAAATGGCATTTTTTGATAACTCATGTGGTAGCTATCTTTATGAATTTTTCCCAAGACATGCAAGCATTTTGAGACGGCCATTCGAATGACATTTAACGCAATCGACAACTCTAAAACCGTTTGACTTGACTTCTCATCGAGCAATTTTTGCAGCTCGACATCTTCAAATTTTTTTGGCAGTCCGAGACGTTCTTTGTCTCTCACATCAAAATCACATTTCGAAAGCGTTAAAATCAAACTCTATATGTTGTTTCCGATAGTTTCATCACCATATACTTCAGATAATAAGCAATGCGCTTTAGCTGCAGTTTTCTTGAGGTCGAAGTAGTGAAAAAGCTTATTTTGAAAAAACAGCTTATCGTGGTTCATCTTCAATCAATTGGAAAATCTTGCGTTGAGAAATTTAACCTGTGAAGATTTAAGGACTGAATAATTTTCAGTGATGTCTGAACTAAAAGACACATGACTTCACCATCGAAACTCGCCAACGTTGGAGCCAATACCCTCTAGTAGCGAGCGACAGGAATTAAGTTTACCACCTAATATTAGACCAGCTATACATCTTCAAATAAACTGATCAAGTATGCATGCGCAAGTAGTTTATACAAATTTATTGGAACATATATGAGACAAAAATTTTAGTTTAATCAAAATCTATGTATCCCACTCTTGACATTATTTGTCACCTACCACAATATTTCCATTCAATCCCAGTCAGAAATGATAATGAAATCGATATCGAATCGATTCGATGTCATTCGATATCATTTCTGATTTCTGGGATATTTAATTTCATTTAATAAAAGAGCCAGTTAGAATTTATATCTATATACATATTAATGTAGCTTTATACACATTTCGAATTTATGAATATGTATATATAGAAATATTAAATTACATATAATATATATAATTTAATTAATATATATAATAATAGATATAATTTAATACAAAATGTT
>NW_017259404.1:917212-935524 GCF_001594045.1 Atta colombica
GGGGTCTTTCAAAATTCGTGCCCACGAAGTACAAGACGTCATACTTTTATGCTAAAAGAAATAACATTTTCCTTTTGCAAAATTGCGTCTAACAAATAATTTTTGTAGGAGAGCAAATTGAAATTACGAGTAAACGCAAAAATTATTTATCAAATGTAATTTACTACAAGAAAAAGTTGTTCATTTTAACACAAAAAACAACTTTTTTCTTTAACAAAATTACGTCCGATAAATAATTTTTGCAAGAGAGTAGGTTGAAGTTAACAAATAAGCACAAAAATTATTTATCTGACGCAATTTTGTTAAAGAAAAAAGTTTGTTTTAACAGAAAGTATCACATTTTGTACTTCGCGGGCATGAATTTTGAAACATATATATAGAATAAACATAGTATGTAGAACAACAAACGCTGCAACGAGCATTGATTGGTGAAAAGCCGGTTGTGAGAATAAAATTTATCTCCATCACTCGTTTAATTTTTACCAATTATATTTGGTGGTATTGTCAAAGCACCTTATCTGTATTATACCCGTATTCATAGTCAGGCCTTATATTTAAGGCTTCCTTAAATTTATCTTCAGATGTATGAATTATTTCATTGGTTGCTGAGCATCTAAAGCTATTTAAGGAAGTCTTAAATATAAGGTCTGACTATGAATACGGGCATTAGAGTCCTATATATGAAAGACTTTAATCTGTATGATGATCTGGGCTTTAGCGTGGTGAAATAGAGATAAAGCATTGCACATGATGGACTGAAAATGGGGCAAATTTCGACCAATCAAACACTATCGGCATTGCATGACATTTCAAGATCATATTAGTCATGAAATTACCTACAAATCAAGAATAGGGCACATGTCATTGACAGGCATGCCGCTAATTTTAAAATAGATTTATGCGATATGAAATGAAAAGATTATGTTTCAATTAAATAAATTCTTCAATTAAATAAATAATTTAATAAATTATACGTTTGAAAATAACATCTCACATAGCAATGTATTTCCTTAAAATATCTTAATTTGATCAGATTGATCTCATTCTGAGCCAAAACAAATCATTCATACAATATTACCTCAGGGTCCCTATTCTTGAAAAGTATCATATTCTTGAAAAACATAGCAAGTATCACATATGAAAAACTAGGAATGTACTATAGTAACGTATATTATAGCATAGTTTTTCGTATGTAATATTTTTCAAAAATAGAGACCTAGAACATTTCTAATTATTGTATTAATATAAAACGTCTCTAGAATATCGTATTTTGATCCGATAAAATTTTGATCATTTATATTGATAAATTGAATTTTTCAGCTTTTGACACATATATATCATATACATTTATATATTTTACGTATATTATAGAAATATATTTTTATAATTTAATTGTTAATTTTTTAAATGTGGGATATTTACATAAATATCCTACATAGCATATTGAAAACTACCCTTTGTTTCGGGAAGTATTTAATCATATTTATTTTTATATTATTAATTTGACAGTTGCAGCTATAGCTTATTTTGTTTTTTGTTATACATAATTTATTTTTAAATAGGTACATGAGTTATTTATTAATTGACAAAGCAAAAGGAGTTTTCAATATATTTTACAAAATCGGTTTTATCGATTGTAAGTACTGTTTTAATGGAAATTTTTCATTTTACTAATTAAACTAACTATGAATAACTCTATTCAAAAAAAGTACTTTTAGTGGCTCCATGAGCACTTTGATCAAGCTAAGACCGGTATTCATAGTCGAGTCTTATTTCAAGACCGTCTTAAGTAATGTTTTAAGATGCTAATGCTTTTGATTGATTCATGACTTTTTAAAATCGTACTTTAAGACGGTCTTGAATATAAGTTCTGTCTATGAATATCGGCCTAAAAATAATGACGAATTTCATTCGCATATGCCTTCTTATAGGAATTCGTGTCATTTTCTCCTTACGGAGAACTAGAGCACTATCTCTAACAGCACAAAGTCGACTCTGAGTCGACTATAGCTTCTAGACGTCTGAAAAATGGACATCCGTAAGTCGATTAGGAGACGATTTGGAGACATCTCTAAGTCATACAATGTCCCTCTTTAAAGACGACTGTAAGTCGACTTTAAGTCAACTATTCTAGGCTGTGTGTAGATTCGATTCATGCCCATAACGCTCATGAACAGCATTCATCCTTGTTTAATTATAGTTAAACAACAAGGCCGAAATGATTCCACATTTAAGTGAGCATAAATCGCACTAGACATCCTAAAGTCGATATTGGAAGGACGTCTGTACAAAGTCGACTTAAAGACGACTCTAAAGACCTGACTTAGCAAAGTCAACTTGCAATCAATATATCGATGTTTGCACTGTAGGGATAATATAGGTATAAGCAATCCTTTTTTCACTCTTTGTACTCTCTACAATCTTCTCTTTTTTCCCTTCAATCTCCTTATACTCGTA
Source organism: Atta colombica (assembly GCF_001594045.1). NCBI lineage: Eukaryota > Metazoa > Arthropoda > Insecta > Hymenoptera > Formicidae > Atta > Atta colombica. Next base: position 919,670 of record NW_017259404.1, read on the forward strand.
TTCATAGTCAGGTCTTATATTTAAGGCTTCCTTAAATTTATCTTTAGATACTCTATGAATTATTTTTTTGGCTGTTGAGTATCTAAAGATAAATTTAAGGAAGCCTTAAGTACAAAATCTGACTATGAATACAGGCATTAGTTTAGCGACGGAGAGAGAGCAAGGAATTGAGGAAAGGAGCAAGAGAGTGAGAAAAAGACTAAAAATAGCGGATGCAAATATTCATATCAGAGAGAAACCTGAGAGAGGACATGACGGCTCAAAACCTGTAACCGCAAAATGCTGCCGCGCACTACTGCTCTTTAACAAAGTGGATGTATTACAAAGCAACGTCCACTTTTATGGTATTAAATAACGTACATAAAAAAATGAACGATGTATCCTAAGAGAAATGGAAGAAGGAAACAACGAAATCACCGAGATACTATTAAAGATCGACATCCTTACGAGAGTTTGCGTCCTTGAGAATATTAACCTTACCTTGAAATGATTAAGAGTTAAAAACTGATAATATTGTATTAATTTTATGATTTATTAGTTTGGTAGATGTATTTATGCATTTAGAACTCAACAATACTCGATTTTTCTTTAAAATTATGATTTCAGTTTTATTATCATCAAAGTTTAATTATCAACAGAGATGATAACTGCAGAGAAAAAATTGTAATTTTTCTGCAATATATAGGATATTATAACTTTACAAGTATGCACATTTATTTATGGAACATTTATATAATAAAAAATCATGAATTTAATAATGCAAAGCCAAATTATATCAATAATAGCAAATTTATATCAATTGTCGATAATGTCAGCGTTCTTCAATTACTTCCGGGTCCTTCGGGATCCTTTTTATACCGCCGAAAATTTGCCCAGGATTGATTATGACGGTCTTTAATAATATCTCGTGACGAAATGGAGAGGTGAGTGTTGTGGCTCCCCTACAAAGTATTGTTCATCATTCTGTTATTATTGATGAATCTGTGTCGCATAATTATGTCACACATAATGAACAAGGTGTCCACCAAACGGAGACTTCCAAAAACATGGGCTGGAATAATCGTTGATAAAAAAAGCTTTCTCTTCTATCGAGCTGGATTTCCATTATTAAAAAAGAATGGATAATGTGGACTTGCTGGTCAGAAGACTTGACTTACTGCATGTGTTTTTATTAGAAAGAAATATGACATTTCGTTCCAAAAAATATCCATCTCACACTGTAAGACTATACATTGTGTATCCTGTTCCATTTTAAATGTACATAATCATTGCAGGTTTTTATTAGAGACAGAGAAATCAATTTTCCTAATGGGAAAATTAAACATGTAAACGACATCCAGAATTTTCTTCAAAAAGTCAAATATTTATCCATATAAAAAAGTCGTCAGTGAAATTTGGTATATATTTGTTCATATTTATGTAATTAGTACCATGTATATGATATTCTTTCAATTTTATTTCACTAATCCTTTATGAGCGATCTGAGCCTTTATTTTTGAAAAGAAACATTTGAAAAACTAGGGAAATATAATTTATGTGATATATACTATAGTATTTCTCTAGTTTCTCATATATGTTTATTTTCAAGAATAAGAAACCCTGGCATTGATTGAAACATGTAATGAATGAAAATCCGATAAACGTAACATTATTTATTTTACATTTTTTAGTGTTGAAAGCTGTCTTGGATATATTTCGAAAGATTGCACAGTACGTGATATACAGCGCGAAAAATGTGCTTCGTGTGTCAAACACAAAAATTGTGTAAGGATCACAAGTTAATTAAGCTAACACCAATGCACAGATTATCAAAACAAAGCAAAACTTTACGTATGCGGTACAAAAATACTAGACTTTGGAAGAAGGAACATAAATTATAAAATATCGGATATTGAATATACATTATACAACATATATTATAAAATATCCGATATTGAATATACATTTGACAGGGAACATGTGCTTTAAAGTGGTCCATGTTTCTCAACTTCGAATTTTTTCTACCGCATCTCTCGAAATGATTCCAATCTACATTTTTTTCAAGAGCAAAAATGGATCACCCTATTGTGCTTAGCACTTGTACTAGTTTAATTTTTTTTTAGAGTTACTACGATTGAAAAAGGAAGTAGAAAGTTTAAGGATTGAATGAAACAAGTACACAGACAGTAGAAGAAGCTGTCGAAATTACTATTTAATGAATCTTGTTTAATGAATAACTGTCTGCTGCTTTGCAACATCCAAAGTAAAGAATATTAAAGGCGATACATGACCCAATGATATGAATGTATGAATGCTTATTGTTGCGAATTAAAAGCAAAAAGACATATAAGCATCTCAGAAGTGACAACATACTTACTTTTATAAATACATTAAATCGATATATTAAAGTGATAAAAGGATGCTATGGTTTCCAGGAAAATATTTTTAAAAGAAAAAAGTGCGAAAATGGAATCTGTTGTGCGTGGTATGTTAAGTCTGCTTAATTACTAACATCCTTAACGTTATGTAATGAAACATTTTTTTATTGATTGTATTTGAATATTACATATTTATTACATATTTTACTGTTAGACGAAATGAAAGTTTCTAAGACGCTCGCTTTCAATCTTAAAATTGAAGATTTTACCAATTTGGGGAAATAAATAAAATACCAAGCTAGAAAAAAGGAGACCACACTGGTTTTTATGTTTCAACCTATTAAAGGCAAATGAATGCAAACACAATTGGAATGCTTCCTTAGTTCAAGAAGCACATCTGGTACAGTCTTGCAATCCAACTTATTATGGAGTCATCATTCTTATAGAGAAATCAGACTTTAAGTTGATGCAGTTACATTAAATGGCGCATCTTGGAATCATTCTATGTGGGATAAGTTTGGAGTTACGAAAATAAAAATCAATATTCGTAGACCCACAGCGACGCCTTGGTTTTTTTCGGATTTTCCTCATCTTATCAAATGCTTGAGAAACAAAACACACATGATCAGGGTATTTAGTTAGTTATTAAACCATTAATAGTAAACGTGTGCATAAATTAATACAAGTTTTAATTGTTATTATTGTTATAATTGTTATTATTGTTCTGTTTACAGACACCTAGTGTATTATTTAAGCATTAGTACGATCTACTTAAAATCGAAAATCCAAAGTCTTTCAATTTAAAAGTCAATTATAAATTAACTATTTCTCCACTGTAGGATATAAACTTCTTACAATATCTATATATGCATGGGAAAAAGAAGCAAACGAAAAAAGTTACGAATTCATAAATTCGACATATTATAGATTAAAAGTTTCCTTAAAAGCAGCACTTGAAATTTGCACTTTTCTTGTAAAAGAGTAATTTTAGATATTTAATGACCGCATGATTTAATCAAGACAATTTGAAGGTATACAATTGTGATACTCTTGTAAAAAATTTAAAAATTTCCACAAAGTAATACAAGAAGTTCTATTTTGTTATTTTAGGTATGATGCGGAATTGCTGTAGGTCCAATGAGCATCCAGATTCTTAGCTAAAAATGTATAAATTAGTTTCGACTTATTCACTTGTAAAATCGCCAAAAGATTACAACATATCTGACGGAAAACTGATGGATGTTCTGTTGAATATCAAGGACATAAAAAATTCTAAGGAAAGACAGCAGTAGTGGATCGATCAAATTGATATCATTTTGGATAGAGATAAAAATGTTAATGTTCTTGTGGATGCTGCATCGGTATTTGACAAACACGATTATTTCCTTATGCACAATTATGTATTAAAGATTACGTATTAAATTATGTTGCTGGATATGTTGCGAGAAAAGGATCAAGATTCACAAAATTTTTTGAAAATAAGTAAGCTATGGTATGCGATATTTACCTGAAAACGTTAGTGTTAGGACCAAATGACGTAATACCGGATAATTGTCAATTGATACTATTAAAAACCAAAAAAAGCCTGAAACATCAGATTAGTTCATCGCATTAGTCGTCTTACTGTCACTTCTGAAACAAGGAGTAATCGAAGCAATCAAAGAGATGGAGATTGAATGTTGATACATTATTCAGCATTACCAACATAATAGATCAGCTATCCCAATTACCTTTTAGTTGTTTATGCAAAATATGAATACAAAGTTACGCATAAATTATCCGTTTTTTCTTAATTATAGAGAATGTCTTTCTTGTAAGAAGTTCAATAATAACAATAATGCAGAAAAAGAACAAATTAAAGAAAGGAGGAAATCATTGAAGCTGAGCCATGCAACTGACACTTACTGTAATAATATGGAATCTTCAGTGTGCTCCGTGCAAAATGTAGCACACACTGAAATTATGATAAAACTACTAGAAAGAGAAGGTACCAAAATGTACATAAAATGAATAATAAAATATGTAAATTGTAAAGTTATAAATTTATTTATTTATTCTTATGTTCAAAAAAAGAGATCTTGATGTGAATTGATAAAAACATATAATAAAATAAATTTAAAAAATTTGAATTATAAAAAATATATATACATTATATCATATTTTTTTTTATTTATTTTATTATATGTTCTTATATTTAACTGTAAATTTAATTTTACGATCTTGCGGTACAAAATATTAATTTTATTTATAACACTGCAAATTTATAACATGCAAAGCTATTACAATGAGTCTCAAAATTACAGGTAATGCTGTAATTATGTACAGAAATTTTTTACAGCATTAAAAATTTTTTTGCATAATCACAACATTTTGTGCATAATAAAAGTATTATTATGAATATTGGCAAGCGAGAAACATCGGGATATTTCACTCGTACTAGTAACAAATATGAGAATAGGCGTAAGGACATCGCGAGCTAACATCACGTCCAATTACGCTTTCTCTCTCAATCGTGCGCTAAGAATAGAATATCGGAGCGCCTCTCACTACTTTTTCCCTTCGCGCTCCTCGCCTCCTCCGCGTTTCCAGTAACATGTGTGCACTTCAGTACGAGTTTGTATCGCCGCGCGCCAAATGCCAGGAAACGTCATTCCTGCCGGTGCGTGTACAACTGGTGGAACAGCTGACTGTTTTTTTTTTAAAATGGCGTTCAAATTAGTAGATTATTCATCTCAGTGGACTCTCTCCCAATTCAGTGCACAAATCGGTTCCACTTTTTCTGCCCGCGCGCTATCAAGTTAAATCTCCTTTTCTCTTACTACGTGGTTTTCATCTTTCATTTTCCATCTTAGGGATAAAGTTTCATAATCGATATCCTGCTCTCCTCTGCTAAAGAACGTCCGACTTTTCACATGAAGCGACTTTCATCCTATCTCTCCTTTGTCAGGGTACTTACGTTTTTTCACGCGTGACTCTCACCCCATCTTCCTTAGGGACGCGCGACTTCTATGCGAAGCAATTCTCTATCTCCTCTGCTTGAAGGCGAAGTACGTAATATAATTATACTACTATATTTTGGTATGTTGATAATGTATATGATTATAAAACTGGTAGATTTTTAATTTCAAATGTCAAAAAAATCGGTTTTTTTCAAATTTGACTTTGAAAATGACTTTGTCGGTAATTTTCATAATTATATTTATAATCAGCGCATTAAAATACATATTATAATGTATCAATCGATAACAAAATCGGAAACTTCAGGTTTTCGTAAGTTTATTTGTTATGACTCATCTGCAAACGGATTCTTGAGTCATCGAGGCTAACATACTTCAATCTCCATTACGCACGTTTTTAATATTAGAACATGTCATTATTGATTATTATTCAAAAACTCCATTTTTTTTATCTCAGTGAATCCTTCTAATTCTAATTAAGACAATCTATTCTCGTTAGTTGCTAAAGCAGTTGCTGCTAACACACCTCAAATTTAGTTTATAAGCTTGTATTGAATAAAATCTGGTCAAAAGACAATGTTCAACCCTAGTTTCATTACTTTATATATTATGCATCACGCTCGTAATCATCCTGCGTCTTCTAACGCTTCCTTTTTTCTTTGCCATCCAGTCGCGTGTTGCAAAGTCCGTGTTATTCGATCTGTGCTATTGAAAGTTGACAAAGCGGGCGAATCATCGTCTACATGATGTTACGAGCATGAAACATCGCAATATGTATAAAGTATTATAAGGTTCGATAATTGATTTCAGAACAGACTTCAACGTTAATACAACAGGCTTAGCTATGTTGCAAGTTAGGCTTACGAGAGTAGATGATTTGATCAGAGCTAGAAGGATCTTTACTTCGATTAAAAGATATGGAGATTCCGATAAATTTTAAACAATAATGTGATATTTTCGAATATCAAAAATATATGTGATGGGGATGAAAGAAGCTGAGATATGTTATTGTTGATGACTCCGTTTAAGAATGAGTCATATCTGTAAGACTATTCGAGACGAATCTTAAGAGTAGATAAAAAAGGGCTAAAAACGATAGGTCAAATAAGAAAAATAATAAGAAACAAGATTAGGAATGTTTAGAAAAAAATGTGTAGACATACTTTATGTTAAAAACATGACTAAATAACAAACAACTAAACAATTGTTATATGGCAGGTAACAGTGCACGTTGCGACGCATGTGCTAGGGGTTACTTGAGCATAGGAGCAAGTTGAGAAATGTTAAATATCTCTATAATCAAAACTTCAAGACGTGTACGAACACGTTGACGCATGTGTCAGATAGTGTGGAGATGCAGACTACTGCGCTGAGTACTACGGCAGTCTTCGCTCAATTGTCAATTGAGAAATAAGAAAGCTTTTCCATTTTTGTATACTAAAAGTGAAGTTATTAGATGAGTTTTTTTTTGGTCTGCGTAGTAATTAAAATACTTTTAAAAAACCAGATATATTTTTTTATCACAAGTTATTAGTATATCTTTTAATTTCAATGTCAAAGTTGTTATTTTATTTACCGCTTTGTAGTTATACGATAATATTTTAACCGACATCAGTGAGACTAGTTGGGTAAAGTGTACCAACTAATCCCGCTTATACATTGAAATACTTAAACGAAATCTCTTCTTTTGATAATTATTGAGTTTAACCTCCTCATTTTTGATGTTGATAAAATTAAGCTTATTCTTTGTGGAAAAGAATCATTGGCTAGATATTGTAATCCCTGCAGTTATCGCAATCCCACGTGAAATTATAATACATGACGGATGATCACATGCGTGTACCATAGTTACTGCAAATACATGCTACTCCTGTAATCTATATACTATTTTTTCTGTCCGCCGATTATAGTGTGAAAATATCACAGATGCCTGTAATATTAGGTGTAATATATTTTTGTGTGGTAATAAAATAATTTAAACTACTGTAATATTTAAAGTTTTTTTTTGCTAGATTCGTTCATTTCATGCAACGCGTCGAATGAGCCTAATTTTACCAATATCGAAGATGAGGAGATTAAATTCAACAATTACCATGATTTCTTTATTGCTGTCTATCTTTATTGTTTTTACTGAAAATAATAATGTTTTATTGCCATTTTATATGTATATATAAGAATTAAGCTTCAAGTTTAATTGTTTTGATAGAAGAAGGAATTCTTGTAATTTTTGAGAGATTAATTTTGAGAGATTTTTATCTTTTGTTATACGTTCAACATTAAAGATATGTTTTATGCATAATTTTTATCATGAAAAGATTTTAGTCTCACTTTCGTTATTTTCTTAAAGTTTACAAAAGAAATATGAAGATTATTAATTAAAAATATAAATATATTATAAGGAACAGTTGCAAACTGTAATAAAGACTTCGTTAACTCACCTAATTCTGTTATTTTTTAAATTATATAATCTTATCACACAATTGTCTTCATGGTTCAATTTGCTCTTCGGAGTTGCTCAACATACCCCGTTGATGAGGCATATTGATCCACTTTGCATCCTTGTAATTTTTTTTTACTTACGAGATATATTAAGGATTTGTAAGTACTTAATTAATGAGCTAGATAAACATGCAATGTTTTAAAGCATCGACCATTAGTCTATCATTGTATGAAAGCTTATAATAACTTAAAAAACAAAGTGTCACAATTAACCCCGCTCTACCCTATTCCAGCAAACGAAAATGAAATGGATTAGAAATTTTCATGCATTTGTTTTATGCAATTTATATAAATGAATGAAAATACATTCAGGATTGAATTGAAAAGAATTCATTTTCAAGAAATATTCATGAATCTGTATTTCTGAATCCATTTTAATCCATTTCAATCCATTCTTGTTTGCTGTGGCACGAGAAAGCACTTGGGCAGGGTATTGCCTTCATCAAAGGGAAGGCATCCCTTTGTATGTTCAAATAGATTTATAAATAGCATAGCGCTCGTCGTCTGAAGGACTCTTATTCATTCGAGATGAACTCATTCTTCACTATATATAGGGGAGAGATGTCAATGAATATCTTCGTCATATTATCAACAATTAAAGAATGCACGGAATCTCTGTTTGTCTTTGTCGATGAGACAATCAGGAATTCAGAATACTGTGGACAGCTCGTCTTAATTCATCTGTGTCTTAATTCATTGTATGATTCTCAATAACAATTGTAATTGAAAAAAGCAGGTCAAATTCATGGAACTATCATAACATTGCGTAATTTGATTTGCAACGATAATGAAATAACATTTAAAATAATTTTATAGTTATAGCGAAAATTATCTAAGTACGAAAAATATCTAATAGATAACTTTCATGCAAGTACTGCGATATTGAATATGTATTGCATCTAATATAGATGACAGAGATAGAATTTAGATTTGTAATATATAAATATTATATACTATAAATTCTATGTCAATGATATATATTTTGCATCAGATACAAAAAAACAGCAATAATTCTAATTGAAGCAGCAAAATATTTTTTTGCATAAATGCATCGTCTGATTTGTTTAGTATAAGCGATTTTAATAATAAGGTGCTCTTGAGACTATCTTTGCAATTTAATAGCATGTTTTACTATTTGTGATTAAAAATATACATGCACATGATTAGAGATAAAGAATCTTTGGTCTTAAAAAAACAGCTATAATATATTACTTAGAGGACAGGAGATATTTAAGGCAGTATTTTGCAGTAAATGCATTGTATCTCGTAAAGTTTTTCACACCTGTTCACTACAGTCTATGTAATATCTCCACATAGTTGAGAATTCTTTCATGCTTAAACGACGGTCATATTTAGCTTTAGAATTCTAAGATTACTCTAGAATTATCCATGATGTTTATCTATCGCAACCTATCGTCATTCAGTCATTATTATTCATGTGAATTGAAAGAATAATCGAATCAAGTAAGTATACTTGCTGGAAATAAATAATAATAAATAAATATATAATAAAAAAAAAAGAAAATAAAAAAATAAATAAATTAGAATAAAAATAAATTAAAAAATAAATATATAATTTGATTGAAAATTTTCCTTGACCGAGATTGTGAAATTTTAATATAAATTTTATTTTTACTCTGATGAGAAAATGAAAAATCTGATTTCTATTTGCTAAAATTTATAAAATATTATTTTACAAAAAAAGAAGGAACTAAAGAAAAAGAATATTCTTCGAAATAAAATATTGAGTTGCCCTGAAAAGGACAAATTAATTAATAAAAAGAGCAATTTTCGAACATCTCGATCTTTTTTTTTCATAATAAATTTGCTAATTGCTATTTATAGCTGCCTGCTACTTTGTCTATTTATCCACAAGAAATTAAAAAATTAAAAATATTTAATTTTTCTGATAGTAAGAAAATGGAAAAATTGTATATAGACTTTGGACTCGTGTTGACTATTGATCGAAAAAAGTTCCTTAGTTATTATTTTTTGTATTGGTTTATTTCGAGCTAGATATTATAGATATTAAATATTCGAATATATACAATAAATAAATGTTCATAATATTCATTAAATATTCTTATAAGTGAATATTCTATCTTCATTTTATCCACTTTTTTTACAAGATCTCTCTTATTTTATCTTAATCGCCAGTATGTAACATAACTTGCGGCGAAATCTGTATGTGTTACAATCACAAAAGTGTATATACGCTCTAATGATATAAATCAATAATGACTGAAAAACCTTTGAGAGCCAACGTAAGTTATTGTTGCGAATAGTGATTTATTATCTAATAGAGACAATAATTAATAAACATTTCGACTTACGTTTCGGATCCGCTTCATTAATATAACAAATAACAAAGGAGACTTCTACATTATATAAAGCGATATTGACACAAAGAATTGTTCGGTCGAAGCACATGGCTTTTTCATCGGTTATAAATCTAATTCATCGAAGTTTTCTGCTATATTAAAATTCATAATTTCATAGCAATCGCGGATTAATGTATTTATAGCGCTGTTCTATCCCAGATAGCCAAGCGAGATTTAGTATGTGGAACAAATTAATGCACTGCATGTATTATTTTCAACTTGTTGACAATTTGCTGTCATTGGAATCTAATGTGAACTGAGTTAGCATCAAGAGGGCAAATAAATTTCATGAATTTACGAAATTGTAAGAGTATACATTGTGAAATAATAAACTCATCATGTTGACAGCAAACTGATGACACGCCATGCACGCATGACAACTTGCCAGCAGTTTGCTAAATTCTAAGGAAGACTTTACGTGACATCAGAACAGACAGTTTGTAGAAACACCTTTAGTTTGGTGAAATTAAATGCAGAATAAGTGATAGCAAAATGGTAAAATGGTATTGCCCTTATTTGGCTATCTGGGACGTCTTTACAGTCTAAACTAATTCATGGAGTTGTAAAATGTACAAAAATAGCTTATATGCATATAATCGACATAATAGTTTTCTATGAATTATACTATAATTATTAAAATTTATATTTGTCAATAATCTACAAAAGAGGTTAATAAATTTAAGTGACTTTTTTTCAAGAGTATGCGATTGAAATGCTGTTTAATTACTGCGGAATATATACAAATACTTTCACGGGATAAAAGATTATCATAAAAGGCATAATCTATATGTAATTCAGGCACATTGTTAATTGAAAAGCGAATAACATCATTGCTGAGAAGATTCATGATCTGTCCGATATCGGTTTGATTCACAGCTGCTGTGTTCAATCGTAATAACTACAATAGTGTTGTTAAAAATAATTATAAATTGAGAGAATAGATTTTTTTCACTCTGTTCATACATCCATCAATACATACAAGCGCAACAGAAATTTTTCTTTGATTGATTTTTACAAAAAAGATTAGATTTATACAAAACTCCCTATGAAAATTGTAATAAAACTAAATAAAACAGCTTAATATAAATTAGAATCATTCATTATGTAATCAATCATTTGTAACATCTCTGATTGTGAGACACATACGCGCGCGCACATTGTTGCACACACATTCCCATAATACATGCTTATTCTCTTTTTGTATGTTATTATTAATAGTAGTATTTGTACAAGCAAATTTAATTAGATACGTTTCTATGATTTTGTAATATTTAATAAAAATATAAAGTTTTTTGATTATTAAATTATTTGATTATTAAAAAATTATTTAATTATGAAATTATAAAAAATTATAAAAAAGTTTTCTATTTGTTATTGCAAAAAATAAAAATTGCAATTTTTTATTTAACTAAAGATTTTTTTAACTAAAGATTTTTGTCAATTTATAGCCTCCCGGTTTTCATATGTAATCACATCATATATAAAAATTTCACTATACAAAATTATGTAAAAATTTGCATAATTATGTACAATTCATTATATAATGAAATGTGGACATATTCCGTATATATAAATCTTCGGAATATGTATTATAATATTTTAAAGAGTATTTGAATGCTGAACAAAGTTATTGTTCTAGAATTTCTTGCAGAATGATATGAAATCTAATGCCTTCAAAAATATAAAATAACAAATCAACATAAAACTAATTTAATTTTTTTCATTTCTATAGTCGCTTAAAGCATTCAGAACAAAATTTATAATATATATTTTTTTAACATTTAATTTTTCATTTAAAAATTATAATTATTAATAATCTACAAATTGATATTATTATACTTTTTATCATGCATAATGATGCTGTCCTTTAAAAGTATAATTGCAAGGTAAAATATTGTGTGATCAATTGTTCACAAATAATTTCTTGTTTTTAAAGTTTGGAGGCCTGTTCTAATCTAAAACTTTACAAGTTTAATTTTTAGCAAAATCGAAACATTTATTTTTATAATATTTATGTTGTAATATGCAATTGTTTGTATTTGTAAAATTAATTTAAAAAATATGACAATATTTGGCCATCTTTCTCAATATAAGTATGACCTTCAATGTTTACCAATAACACGCTGGTATATATACAATATTCATCACGTGAAATAACGTGTCTTTTGAGTGATCTCTTTTAAAGTATAGCCTGAAAAAATTTTTTATACATAATTATACATAAATTATACGGTTGTACACAATTTATAATCGTTATAAATAAACTATATATAAATTAGTCATGTATAACCGTTTATGTATAATTATGTACAAACATTTTTTTACTGAATTATATTTTAAAAGAGATAAGATCACTCGAAAGACACATCATTCTGTGATGAATATACTGTAACGTGTTATTGATAATTGTTGAAGACCTATAATGAGGAAGATATTATGATCAAGTAATGATATATTCATTTGTCATTTTGAAATTAATGACAAACAATATTGCATATTACAATATAAATATTACAAAAACAAATGTCTAGAAATTGCTATAGAAATTGAAACTTAAAAAGTTTTAGATTAGAACAGTTAGAAGATGAGAAATTACTTGAGAATAATTGATCTGTTCACATTTTACTTTGCAATTTATATTTACAAAACAAATAAAAAAAACAGTGCTATTATATATTATAAAAAGTGTAATATCAATTTGTAGATCATTAATAATACTTGAATATAAAAATTAAATATTTAATTATATGTATGTACATATACATTACAAATTTTGTTCTGAATGCTCCAAGCAATTATAGAAATAAAAAAATTAAAGTTATTTTTATGGTAACTTCTTATTCTATATTTTGAATGTTAAATTCCACATTATTCTACATGAAATTGTAAAACATAATTTTGAATTTAGTATTCAAATACTTTCTGAAATATATTATGATACATATTCCGAAGATCTTTTGTACTGAACATGATGTTGGTAGAATTTGCATAGTTTGTCAAGATTTTGTATAAATGGGGATAAAATGAGTAAAAAATAACATTTTTTGTCATTCTTAATTACATTTTTATAGTAAACAATATTAAGTGAAATGACCTGATAAGTGTTTCAACACAAATAAAAGAGAAAAAAATTATTTTTAATTAAAGTGGGTCTTGGTGATCAATAATATTCCTATAAGTGATTATACAAATACAATTATACAAATACAATTTTTACAATAAAATATAAAATTGTTTTGAATTTATGTCGACGAAAACAATTATAACTTAATGAAATAAAATATGAATTTCAGAAATATAATTTATGTAGTTCCTCTAGGAACTTTGTGAATACTACTGTAAAATATGTACACGAAGGATAAGGTATTTATTTGCCATTTAACCAACAAATATTGAACAATGGAATAGACACACAGATAATCTAGATTAGATTGTCTTTTGGCGGAATTTTTATTTATAGGTAGAATAAGGCCACTAATTATGATTCACTTCTTGAGAAAAAAATTCATATTTTTATCAAGATATCAAACAATTAATAAAATATTTAATAGTTATGATTAATCATAAAGATTACATTATTAATGATTTTTTTTTTATTTCGATACCACTTTATATATTTTAATTTCAATTAAATTGAGTAATGACAATTATCCACAATTAAACCTTCATATACTAATCGCGGATCTATTCACACACCAAATGCTTTAATCTTTTTGAATTTACTTTTAATTAAGCATGATATTGACTTTTTTTTATGAAATCTAACTATTTACTATCTCCTGTAAAAGTTATAAGGCAATTCTTATTATACTTTAAATTAATTTTTAAAAGTAAATATTTTAGTTTATGTTTCACGTAATTAAGGTCATCAATAAAATGTTTAGCGCTATTGCTAATAAATAAAAAAACTGACACTTGAAAGAGATAAAAGAAATGCTAAAGAATTTTATGAAGAAAGTGCTTTATTTGATAGAAAGTGCTATAAGTATTTAGCATCAGATAATAATGGCTAGAGAGATACTTAGAACTCTAAAATAGTGTCCAACTTGATCGCAATATGTAAACATATTACCGAAAGGCAGAGCAATTAATTAGATGATAAGAGTACCCATCAACTAAAGTAAAGTTACTTACATTTTATATAAAATGTTGTAATAATATTACTAGATTACTTCAGAGAAAATTGATTTTTGTTTCCTTAAGATTAAAAATGAATAACTATAATAATCTACTAGTAACGCTTTACTTTTAAACTGTGGTTGGAAATTAGATATACTGTTTGAAAAATATACCTCCCTTTTTACTCGATATGATAGCCAGATATATTTTCTAATATATTTTCTAATATATATTATTAATTAGTAGAAGATCATTCAGCAACCTTCATAAATCTATGACACACACACAAATATATGATTATTATACCCTCCATCTTATCTATTGGTGCTTTCCAATTCCAATATCCCTTTCGTACACAAGTTGAGTACCAATTGTCCATTATCATCGTCACAATATTATACATCTTTACTCAGCCGACTCAGATTGTGTAAGCTTGTTTTCTAGTGACAATTACATGTTACTAACCGCGGCGGCTATAAATGAGTTTGGAGGACGTTAAGTAGCCGGCACTTTTACTTTTTTTGTTTCATACAAGCAGAAAAAGCTACATTTAATCTAACTCTATTCGAAATGGATCTCAATCGTGCATAGTGTACACACTTTGTTTCAATGAACGATTTTTCACATGTGAAATGCTGCTTGCCAGGCATAAACGAAAAAGTTTTTTACATCGTATAGTCACTGGTGATGAAAAATGGATCCACTATGATAACCCAAAGAAGAGGAAATAATGGGGACTACCTGGCTATGCTTCAACATCTACACCCAAGCCGAATATTCATGAAAAAAACTCATGTTGTGTATTTGGTGGGATCAGCTTGGTGTCGTGTATTATGAATTGCTCAAACGAGACCATTACTGGGGCTCTCTACCGAATACAATTGATGAGATTAAGCCGAGCACTCAAGGAAAAACGCGCTCACTACTACTCCAGGCATGACAAAATTATTCTTCTGCATGATAATGCTCGATCACATGTTGCGGCGCCTACTCAAAACCTATTTAGAAACACTCAAATGGGAAGTTCTACCCCACCTGCCATATTCTCCAGATATTGCTTCTTCCGACTTGTTCCGATCGATGACGCATAGCCTGTCTGAGCAGCACTTCACATCATATGAAGATACCAAAAATGTATCGATGATTGGATAGCCTCAAAAAATGAAGCGTTCTTCCGACATTATATCCACATGCTATCAGAAAGATGGGAAAAAGTAGTGGCTAGATGGCCATTACTTTGAATAAAACATTATGTATTGTTCTTTCATAAATGCTTAATTTTTTATAAAAAAAACGGCGGAAACTTATATGTACTCCCAATAAATAAATTTAAATTTTGTTTGCTTATTTTTTATGAATAGTTTAACAAAAATGATGACGAATGCGTACATATAATTCTCTAACTGTTGATTGTTTTAAAAATCATTTTCATAATATTAGGTGTGGGAAAAAGTAATATTTATGGTAGGTATTGAATATCCCATCATTTAGGGTATTAATTAATTTTGTAAGCAGATTATACATATATATATATATACACAT
>NW_017259404.1:935551-938530 GCF_001594045.1 Atta colombica
CACACACACACACACACACACACACACACACACACACACACACACACACAGATAATATATACACTTATTTGATATGATAAAATGCATATATTTAGTAATAAATAGAAAATTTTATTTTTTGTCGACTTAGATAATTTTATCAAAATGCTTTACATTCTTTTAGCAATGTTGTAAATACATGAATTTAATTAAAAATGTGTGGATACAAAGATTCGAGATAAATCATATGTATTCGAGATAAATGGTATGTATTAGCGGAATTAATGATTAAAATTTTCGAAAGAAACAGAAAAATATAAGAAATTAAATTTCAAACATATAATAAATTTTTAAGTATAAAAGCAATTCTTTAAAATACTAGTCTCGGATTCGAAATCTCTCGAACAGTTAGTACCTGAGAAATTTTTGTATCCATACCTATAAAAAATTATAATAATGCACATATTTTGTTACGATTAAATATAAGTACTTCTTTATAACCACTATTTTACAAAAAAATTATTCATTTTTAATAAAAGATGATTTTATATAGTAGATAGTAATATAACATTAGAACAGTGCTGGAATTTATTTCGATCGATTTTTAGTTTGGTTTTTATTCCTTATTTCCTTATTTCACCAATCCGCCAATCGGTAATTAGTCTACTCGCGAGTTGGTGAAATAAGGGATAGGAATCAAACTGAAAATCGGTCAAAATATGCAAGTAAATCCCAGCACTGCATTAGAACATATTTTGACACATGAGAATTTAAATATTACTTTAAAGATGCGATAAAAACTGGTAACTGTAATTAACTATCAAAATTATTACTATTATAAGCGGTCTAGAAGCTTTGGAATTCATAATCTCCTATAAAAAGATAGTGTTTGACGGATAACTTAACTTTTCTTTGTGAGGATAGATTTTATGAATTTTACGTGAAATCAGTATACATTAAATTCGCATTTCATTATAAAAATTGTTCTTCTTTGTATCGGATATTAACCAAAAAGTGAAAGTGTATTTATTAAATTTGATTAAATGAATTTTAATAAATTTTATAATCGGAAGTAATAATTAAAAGTAAATACGATTTATTTATTGTTGACATTTCATTCCGTCAATACTATAATAACGATTAGTTCAATAAAATGTGTGTTACATACAATATATTTTTGTATAATCCCGCAATATTAATTTTTTAATTATGCTATTAGGTGTACAACTTTGCTTCCGCCGTTTTCCTATAGATGGCTTTAGCGGTAAGTGGTGGTCGAAATAAATAGATCATAGACGTCATATAATAAACTTGGGCATCTGTCAACATAACCCCATAGAAACATTAGTCGATTTGTGTCTGCATCATAAAGTTATTCTCGATTGAAAATGTCAGTTTACGAGCCAAATTCTCGTCATTTGCGGGAGGTTTTAATTTTTTGCTTCAATATGAAGAAATCTGCGGCTGAGGCTCATCGAATGCTCTCAAATACTTATGGTGAGGCCGCTATTAGTGAAAGAACGTGTCGTGAGTGGTTTCAACACTTTAAGAACGGTGATTTTGACGTCCAAGGTCATGCTCTGTATTTGGTGGGACCAGCTCGGCGTAGTGTATTATGAACTGTTAAAACCGACTGAAACAATCACAGGCGATCGATATCGAACGCAATTGATGCGTTTGAGCTGAGCATTGAAAGACAAACGGCCGCAATACAACGAGAGACACGATAAAGATTTTGCAGCATGACAATGCTCGACCCCATGTTGCGAAAGTGGTCAAGACATACTTGGAAACGTTGAAATGGGAAGTTCTACCCCACCCGCCGTATTCTCTCCAGACGTTGCTCCCTCTGACTATCACTTGTTTCGATCAATGGCACACGGCCTGGCTGACCAGCACTTCCGGTCTTATGAAGAAGTAAAAAATTGGATCGATTCGTGGATAGCCTCAAAAGATGACCAGTTTTTTCGATGCGGGATTCGTACGCTACCCGAAAGATGGGAGGAAGTAGTAGCCAGCGATGGACAATACTTTGAATCATAAATGTATAACCAGTTTTTTACAATAAAGCCTCGAATTTCGGAAAAAAAAAACGGCGGAAATAAAATTGTACACCTAATACTATGTAATAATATCATTTCTATTATATTGATATTTTGGCATTTATAGTTATAACTTGTTAAATATACAAGAATTACTCGTTAATAGGATAAATTTTTCGTAAATTTTTCTCGTTAACAATCCGTAGAATATCTTACTGATCAATCATGCCTTTTTGTTAATTATTGGGGGCATTTTGTTTTATGCATAATGTATTAGTTTTTCTTATTGTTCATCGAATGTAAACAAGGATAAATGATGGATGATGCGCACCCATAATTTATGAGGTACTTACAAAGTAATATGTATCACAGAGAAATTCAAATTAATTCTATTGATATAACTTTCAAATTTCTATGCATTTTTCTCAAAATTGACGGAGGAAAGAGACGTTTTCTCGTCAGTCATGATACATACTACTTTGTTCTAATTCATTATAGAAAACAACACGACATAAAATAATACAGCATATTCGCCCATTTGTGTTGACTGCTACAATAATTGTATTGCTAGTGTGCGCTCAGATTAAAGTTAATAATTCTGATAATGCATGTGCCTATTATTTATAGTGAAAAATTAAACTGAAAAATATTAAACAAATCATTATAATGTAATAAATAATATAATACTTATAATATAAATCTAAATCTAGTTATAAAATCTTAAATCTTGTAATAACAATGTCAGAAATACTTTCTGATTGTTATGACAAGATCAGAGATTTGATTTAAATATAATGCATTTAATTATATACCCGCGCGCGCACCTTATTTATATCAAACCACAATCAAACAAAATTTTTCATGTATTATTGCGAGAATAGAAGGTCTGTTATATACCTGTGTCGTAAAAATTATTGTAGCGGACAAAACTGTAGAATACATCTGAAAGAAAGTATGC
>NW_017259404.1:938630-938928 GCF_001594045.1 Atta colombica
GAAAAAAAGTGCTATCATTTTACTTAATAGAAACAGTTTCATTATATTTTTAATCTAAATTGACTTTTCGTCATCTTATCCACTAATAAAATTCATTTTATTCATGGGGGCAAGATGACGAAATTGATATGTCCTTAAAAAAATTAAATTTTAAAAAATTGTAATTTATTTAACAACTTAATTTTTACAAATGATAACTAAGACTATAATGAATTTAAAAAAAAAGTCTCTTCCTTGTCACAGAAATTAAGAAAAATCGACAATCCTTAAAGTCGTCATCTATATACATATATATATA